>NW_026562581.1:0-7500 GCF_027474105.1 Poeciliopsis prolifica | reverse complement strand
CCCGAGCTTTGACTGTTCCCGGGCTTTGACTGTTCCCGGGCTTTGACTGTTCCCGGGCTTTGACTGTTCCCGGGTTCCCGAGCTTTGACTGTTCCCGAGCTTTGACTGTTCCCGGGCTTTGACTGTTCCCGGGCTTTGACTGTTCCCGGGTTCCCGAGCTTTGACTGTTCCCGAGCTTTGACTGTTCCCGAGCTTTGACTGTTCCCGGGCTTTGACTGTTCTCTGCTGCCAGTTTTTGTCGTTGTTATGAAAACTTTCACCGGGTGGTTCCAGGTTCTGCTCGGCGTTTTTCTCCAGTTTCCGAACAGGAAGAAAATCCACTGTAATGTTTCTGCGAACCAAAGCGATTCATCTGTGAAGACTTTAATAGCCGTCGTGTTTCATTCTTCATGCTCCAGGAACTCTGAGTGATTCCTCTGAGTGATTCTTCAGCCGGCGGCGGCGGAGCGTCAAGCAAACACCAAAAACCCATTTGGCTCCGTCCGGTCACTAAACCGTTCCTCCTGGAAACACGCAGCAACATCTGTTCTGCTCCCTGGATTTCCTTCCGTGTTTGGAGTCCAGCGGAGCGGACGTCCAGGTTAACACGCTGCGGCCTCGCCGCAGCGTGTTAACCTGAAATATGCATGCCTGTCTTCTGCTCCAGCAGCAGCTGCTCATTACGCGGCGCAGTCATCAGCTGCTGCTGCTCCAGGATGAGGTCAGGCGCCTGCGGGCCGCGCCGCTACCTCCAACACGGCCGATCCGCCTGCTGCACCCAGACATCCATAATGCATGAGTGCATAACGCGGCGCGGCGCGGCGCGGCGCGGCGCAGCGGGGGGCAGGAAGCAGAGACGCTTCTGGAAGCAGCTGCTTCCCTTCATCAGTTCAGCTACTATTATCAAAATGTTCGTCTCAGCAGATCTGAACGAAGTCTGCGAACTTTTCACCGAACAAGAACCGAGACTCATTTGGCCCAGAAATGAGCATTTATGCCTCCCCATTGGACCGGGCTTTGACTAGACACACACTGGATTAAATCAGTTTTTCAGTGAAGAAATGCTCCATAAATGTATTTCATTCTTTATTATTATTATTTTATTTGGGATTCCTGTCCGGCCCGTTTGCGGTTCTGGTTCTGGTTCCTGTTAATCAGCTGCAGGAGGAAAACAAACATCCTGAAATAAACCTGGGTTCCCAGAGAAGCCTGGAGGTTTTCTGGCGCAACATCCAGAGCGGGTCGACTGGCGCCTGCAGCCAAATGTTCACTTACTGAGAGGAGCCTTCATCACTCCTCCTCTTCCTCAGGCGGCTGACCCGCCGGATGTCTGCAAAACGTTTTGTGTTTTGTGTTCCTCATGTCAGGAAGACATAGATCTATCACACATAGAGTGGAACCCTCACTTTTTTCTAGAAGTTCTGGTGATTCTGGAATGAAACCCCAGAATTCAGAACATCAGATCAATAAAAATGATCAATTTCACAGAACTGATCGTCGCTCTGCTCTCAGTTCTGGTGTGAGCTGAAGTCCTGCATCAGTAGAACCAGAACCGGAACCGGAACCAGCATGACCTGAGTTAATCCAAATCATCACTGACTGGACCTCCATCCAGGCTCTGGTTCTGTCCAGTCTCGGACTTCCAGATGAAATTAAAACTTTACTTTCATCTGAAAACAGAACTTTGGCCCGATTCTGGTTCTGCTTGGCCCAAATGGCTGCCCAGGTTCTGGAGAAGCATAAATGGATTCTGCTTCATTTTAAGGCTGCGGTTGTTGCAATACTGAACTTTTTTCTTCCACTCAACTTTCTACAAATATGCTTATATTCACAGGTTTTTTCCCTTCCCTTCTCTTTTAGCTTCATTTCTGTTTAATTTTTTTATATGTAACATTTCTGACTTACAGTAACATTTAAAAAAATTTAACAATAAAATATATTTTTCACTAATAAAACAATAAGATTGCAAATAAACTTTAACATTAAATAATAGTGATAAAGTTAAATTAATGCTATTCCGTAATAAATATAAATTCATGCTATAGTCTGTAATATAGGATAAACTGAAATTTGTTCTTATGCAGTACTTTTGGGATGCAATATTTGGTATTAGTATTCCTGACCAAATTCATTTCGTCAGGATCTGTCTTCCATAGAGTGCAGAGATCAGAAGGTACATTTCAGGCTTTTTTCTCATGATTTCCAGATAAACAGTTCAATGTTTCCTGCACCTTCATCAGGTTTATTATCAGGAATATTCCTGCATAATCCGGGTTAATCCAGAGTCTGTTTCAGTGAACCGCAGGTCAGATGTTTAACGCTGATAAATCAACCTGTTGGTACCGGATCATTTGGACCCGCTCCAACAGCTCTGAACACTCAGAAAACAGCTTTTAATAAACTGCATCCAAAGGAAGGTCCGGGTTCTGGACTCCGGATCAGAACATCTGTAGTTCTGATCATAAACATCATAAAAGCTCTGGCTGGTTTCCTCAGAGATGCGATGAAATGGAGTTGGAGTCGCCAGCAGGGGGCGCCGTGTCACTAATGTCTGGCCTGCTAACCCGATGTTGCCTCATGAGTTAGCTACCGACCGGCTAGCTAAGCTAACAGCATAATATGCTATTTAGCCTTACATAAGAGAAGTTGTATTCATGAAATTATAGATGTCAGTTTCAAACTAAACATTTATTTTGAAGCTAAATAATTTGTCAGCAATCAAAATACTATCTAGTTAATGATTAACTTAAGTACTTAGTTTAAACTATTTCATGGCTAGCTTAGTATCAAGAGTGAAGCTGAAGTGAGTAAGCTAACTGTAACTACTTTGCTACCAAGGAATTTATTTAGTTTGAATCTAACAGTTAGTTTGCAAAACTAAATATTTAGGGAGAAGTTGAGCATTTAATTAGCTCACTACTTTAATTAGCTCTAAGCTAGCTAAACATTTTGTTAGCATTGATATTATATTGGTTAATGATTTGCAAATTAACTTGCAGAAGTGGACTATCAAAATAAAAGCTGGGCATTGAGAACTTCTATAAAAAGTCCTGATGAGACTGTATACGAAGCTGATGCTAAAGCTAAGTATTTAGTTGTTGAACTAAGTGTTTATCTCCAGTATTTGGAGCCGGCTGCTTTGACCTTCAGGTTTCTCTCCTCCATCTGGCTCAGACACTGAGGAACATGGCGGCTGAGTAAAGATGGCGCTGAGTGGCTCAGACATGAAGCTGCTGCTGCAGAAACCATTTTGTCCATTTTGCTTCATGTGTTCATTCTCTGAGCCCTGAGATCTGCTTCTTCCTCTCCCCTCCCGCGTTGCTGTGCCTCCCGCTGCGGGCGACTCCAAGCCAAAGCAGCGCCAAGAGGCGGCCGGACGTTTCCAGAGACTCGTAACAGAGGACGGACGTTGAACAAGTCATCATGGAAACCATGAAGAGCAGCTGCTCAAGCCACTCGGAGCCATCAGAGCTGGGAACTATAATCCCATTTGAACAGTTTGTATATTTGCAGCTTTTGTTGGAATAAAACAAAAGGGAAAAACAAAATGTGAGATTTGGATTGTCAGAAAATGGTGTGGATTTGGATCCAGACTGTCGTCCTGTTAGATCTGATCTCTGAATCCATCCATGACCCGTAAGCTGAGCCCACTTCCTGTCAGAGACACAAAAACCAACAGAAAAACTTTTTTCCTGCTGGAGGATCAAAATAAAGTCATTATGCAGATTCACTCAGAATGAGGAGATGATGTCATCATCAGCAACAGGAAGTGGAATAAACACACGTCACCACAACCAGCGGCTACATTTCTACACCTGATGCGTTCGCAGATGAAATCATTTCTAAACTGTGGCAACAGGAACCACCTTCAGTGGAACCAGCAGCTGCTGGGAACGTTGGGAGCAGCGACAGACTGGGAGTCTGACCACAGCTGGGAGGAAGGATCTGCAGCAACGCCGCTTTCTGCACCCCGGACGCAGCCGCCGGGAGGGACGCAGCCGCCGGGAGGGACGCAGCCCGGGAGGGACGCAGCCGCCGGGAGGGACGCAGCCGCCGGACGCAGCTTTTTAAAAACGCAAATCCAGTTCATCTTCTGCCCAAATGTTCTCTCTTCCAGTGTTTTGTCCACACAGTTAATAATTAATATCCAAACTTTAATATTTATTAAGGTTTTATTATAATCATTTAATTCTGCTAGAGGCTGATTTATATTATTCTGAAAACTGATCTAATGTACCATTTACCAAATTATAAATATAAACAGGAATTTATGCTGCAAGAAAAATAAATTAAAAGCTCTCATCATCATCATCATCATCATCATCATCTTCTTCTTCATCATCACCATCATCTTCATCATCTTCTTCTCTTCATCATCATCTTCTTCTTCTTCATCATCACCATCATCTTCACCACCATCATCTTCATCATCATCATCACCTTCACCATCTTCATCATCATCATCTTCATCATCATCATCATCTTCATCATCATCTTCATCATCACCATCATCTTCATCATCACCATCATCTTCACCACCATCATCATCATCATCACCTTCATCATCATCATCATCACCTTCATCATCATCATCACCTTCATCATCATCATCACCTTCATCATCATCATCATCATCATCATCACCTTCATCATCATCATCACCTTCATCATCATCATCACCTTCATCATCATCATCATCACCATCATCACCTTCATCATCATCATCATCACCTTCATCATCACCATCATCACCATCATCATCTTCATCATCATCATCATCATCACCACAGGAGCAGATTTCCAGAGTAATCCCGGCTGGTTCTGGTGTTTCTGGTTCTGTAGCGGGGGATGAATGAAACTGGACCTCCTCACTAAACACATCTGAAGGAACCACGAATGGTTCTGAACGTTACCATGGTGATCCTAGAGCAACACTTAACTTTCTGATGACAAAACACGAGAAGATTTTCCTGTGAAACCAGAACCGGAACCAGAACCTGTCTAGACCGGCAGTGGAGAACCCTCGGAGCAGGACCCTCTCTGACCCCACCCGGACCATTCCCGGGCCGCGGACCCCAGCGCTCCTCTCACCTGACCAGCAGCAGCAGCTTCCAGCCCACCAGCGCGCGCCCCGCCGCTTCCCGCCGCCTCATGGCTCGTCCTGCGCGCGCTCGCGCCCTCCGCTGCCTCGCGCTCCAGGTGAGTTCAGGCGGCGCGCGGGTCGCAGCTCGTGGACATCCCGCCGAGACTCCGGAAGTTAAGCGGCGGAGCAGCTTCCCGTCAGCAGAGAAGAGCGGAGATGAAGCTGAGGAAGAGGAGGGAGAGCGCCCAGATGTCACCCCGCCCCCTGCTCTGATTGGCTGAACCGCGGGCAGCTCAGCCAATCACAGCTCGGCTGATGCCTCAACATGTGGAATCTAATCAGCAACTTTCTACAGATTTACTTTACTAAACATTTAGTTAGTAGTTTACTGACTAAAACATTCAGCTCATAGTCAACACTCAGCTCTAAATATTTACTTTGAAATAAGCAGAAATATTAGTAAGTCACCTAAATATTAAGTTAATATGTAACTTCAAGCTAAGTATTTATCTTTGAGCCAGCTAAATCTTACCTTCAAGCTAAATCTTTACCTTCAAGCTAAATCTTTACCTCAAGCTAAATCTTTACCTTCAAGCTAAATCTTTAGCTTCAAGCAAATCTTTACCTTCAAGCTAAATCTTTACCTTCAAGCTAAATCTTTACCTTCAAGCTAAATCTTTACCTCAAGCTAAATCTTTACCTTCAAGCTAAATCTTTAGCTTGAGGCGGTTGGTGCGTTTGGTGCAGCTTGCATCGCCGCAGATCCTCCGTGGCCTTTTCAGTCCAAACCTGTCAGATCGCATCTTTCAGAGCCGCCAGCAAGGAGTTCCTCTGAGAGGCGATCATGTCCAGCAGCAACAAACAGTCTGACCTGCAGGCAAAGCCCCGCGGCCCCGCAGAGCCGCGGGCCAGAGCCGGCTGCACAAGTCAGAAGCTAGAAAGAAACAGTAAGCGCGGCTGGATGTGACGTCCTTCCTGGACGTCCGCGTCAAAGAAGACTCGGGGCTCCAGGTTCCTCCTCACACCTGATCCTGCAGCTGCACGGCGACACGCCTCCCATGTTCACCGTTTCACTGTTTCAGCTCCACAAGTATCGATGCACAAGGGAAAATACTGCAGGAGGAGATGATGTTGACAGCAGGAGCTCAAGCCAACATCTTCATTTCCAGGTTAAGTCTTTGCTGTACCCCGTTTCTGCCACTAGATGTCCTCAATTACTCCCGCCTCCACCTGTTCATTATCCACCTGGCCACGCCCAGTCTGGATCTGGCCACGCCCAGTCTGGATCTGGATTCCCATTAATGCTCCAGTTTCCTCCTGCAGGAATGTGGACTTTGACTTCGTTGTTTAATGGACGTCATTTGTAAAGATACGCTGTAAAAAATGAACATAACATTTAGGGGTTCCTTTTTCTAATTCACATTTCTACCATATTATTCATTCATCCACACTTTCAAACTAAATTTCATACTTAGCTTTGAGGTAAACTAAATGTCTAGTTTATATTTAGCTAAATATTTATACTTGTGGGCTGCACAGTGGTGCAGTTGGTTGCCCTGTTGCCTTGCAGCAAGACGGTCTTGGGTTTGATTCCCGGCCCGGGGTCTTTCTGCATGGTGGCTTCTCTCGGTTCTCCAGCTTCCTCCCTCCATCCAAAAACATTAATTTAGTTGAAAACTGTACATAGAAATGAATTAATAACACGGTGAAAATATGGATTTGGAAAATGAAGCCTGAAGTTTTTCAGACTAAAACAACCAAATTATTGCTGCAAACTTTAGACGCAGCACAACAGGCAGGAACCTTAAGTGTGTGTGTGTGTGTGTGTGTGTGTGTGTGTGTGTAGTGTGTGTGTGTAGGCGTGTGTGTGTGTGTGTGTGTGTGTAGGTGTGTGTGTGTGTGTGTGTAGGGTGTGTGTGTAGGGTGTGTGTGTGGTGTGTGTGTGTAGGTGTGTGTGTGTGTAGGTGTGTGTGTGTAGGTGTGTGTGTGTGTGTGTAGGCGTGTGTGTGTAGGTGTGTGTGTGTGTAGGCGTGTGTGTGTGTGTGTGTGTGTAGGTGTGTAGGTGTGTGTGTGTGTGTGTAGGTGTGTGTGTGGTGTAGGTGTGTGTGTAGGTGTGTGTGTGGAGGTGTGTGTGTGTGTGTGTGTGTGTGGGTAGGTGTGTGTGTAGGGTGTGTGTGTGTGTGTAGGTGTGTGTGTGGTGTGTGTGTGTGTGTGTAGGGTGTGTGTGGTGTGTGTGTAGTGTGTGTGGTGTGTGTGTAGGTGTGTGTGTAGGTGTGTGTGTGTTGTGTGTGCGTGTGTGTAGGTGTGTGTGTGTGGGTGTGTGCGTGTGTGTAGGTGTTGTGTGTGTGTGTAGGTGTGTGTGTGGTGTGTAGGTGTGTGTGTAGGTGTGTGTGTGTGTGTGTGTGTGTGTGCGGTGTGTAGGGTGTGTGTGTGGTGTG
>NW_026562580.1:115000-183108 GCF_027474105.1 Poeciliopsis prolifica | reverse complement strand
TTGCATTCGGGTGGAAACCTGCTTCCCAAATCTGAGCTGGAAGTGACTGGGATGTCCTGAAGCCGGATTAGTGGACATGCTGAAGCTTTCGGAGCCTGGTTCTCTCTGGGCTCCACTTGCTCTGGACACTGAAGCTCAGAGTTAAAGAGATGCTCTGAACTCAATCTGCGTCTGATTCCACACCGTCACCAAACCACTGAAAAACCTGTCAGTTAGAAAGCAATGATGAAAAGGGATGCAGATTACCAGGAAAATATAAGTATTGCTAAAACGCATCAGATGGTGTCTGTGGCCATAATCCCAGATGATTTCTGCTGTTGCTGCTAAACGGCCGGGTCTCTGATCGGCGTCAGCTTTGGACCTTCAGCTCGGCTCGTCTCCTGCACTGAGGGACGATTCTTCATATGACTTTGTGATTCTCTGATTGTCATGTTTTGTGATCCGATTCATTTATATGTTTGCACACGGAAATGCTGAATGAACAATGAAACGTTTGAGTTCTACATGAATTCTTACTTTTTAACTTTTATTATGATGAATTGTGATTTTGTCCAAACTGCATGTGTTTCTTTGGCGTTTTAATAAAGATGCATAAAATATCCCAATCAGAGCTTTTGAAAGGAACCAAATCTGTGCTGAGAAGAAGTTTGGATCGGCAGTGGCAGCTGGGAGGAAACGTCTCCACACGTGATATTTTCAGTTTTGAAAGCTTTTCCCGTTGCCCAAGATGGCCCATTAGCTCAGTGGTGATAAACCCTCATTTCCACATGAAACTGGGTTATTTCAGCAGAACTGATCCAGATTCCTAGTTGAGTTGAATTAATCCTAATCCAGCATCATAAGTTCAACATGGAGAGTGTCGTCGGGTTGCTCAGTGGTTTCCCTGTTCTCCCTCTCCGGGTTTCTGGCTTCCTCCCACACTTTGCTCTGCTTTCCGTGGGTTTCCCAAAGGACGGGAGGTGGAACTGTGCAGGGCCGGCCCGCGCCTTCATGGGCCCGAATGGGGCCCTCTGTCTCTGCTAACTGGCTGCTATCAACAGACCAATGATTAGATCCTTCACTTGCTGAACATATTGAATCTCTGACAGTGATGTTTACATTATATCTTATATGCATGTATCGTATTGGATACATTTATTGCCACTGATTTCCTTCATTTTGGGGGATCGACTAAAACTCTTGAAGCTGATCTTATCTTGGTCAGCAAAAGTTTATAAATCAGCCTCTGCAGTGAGAAGGTCAGACCTGAACATTTACAGTTAATATTCAGCCCACTGTTGAATATTAACCGACTTTATTGCTTCAGAAAACAATTGGTATTGGCCAAAATCCAAATCAGCAGGTCAGGATCTTTACAGATCAATAACCAGGAAGAAAACTGGATCAATGCAGCTCTAAGCTGGAAAACATTCTTTGATTAAATTACTTTCTCTTACTCCAATAGCTAAAACTGTAAATTACACCAGGTGAGTCTTTCTCTCCTGAGAATGTGGACCAGTACCGGTACCAGTACCGGTACCGGTCCTGGTACCAGGTTGATTCTGAGCCTTCAGATCATTTTAATTGGAGAAGTTTCACATAACTTATTAGATGATGTAAAAATAATGTTTGTTTTTGCCACATAAATGATCAGCAAGCAACAAATCTGCAAGTCCAGCTTAGAGGAGCTCATGGAAAAATTAATGTAGCGAAACGTTCAGCCAGTGAAACTTTCTGATTTCATTCTTCTTATCAAACGCTTTGAAGACAAATGCCTCAGAAATATTCAGAACCAAATGAGAATCAACTCATTAAAGTTAAACTCAGTTTCATTCAAAGTCTCATAAGATGAGACTTTGAACTGAGTTCAACTTTGAACTGAGTTGAACCGGACCGGACCGGTCGCCACCAAGCAGCTTTACAAACGGTCCTGCGGTCCGGTCCGTTTCTGCGGTCCGGTCAGGATATGCAGCTGCAGGATCTCGATGCTTTCTGAAGAGATTCCTGAATCTCAGGCTGAACTTCAACAGGTAAACTGAAAAGCTGCTGAAAAGCTGCTGAACCAAATCTTTGAGTTTTTCTCATGTCAGACAAGATGTTTCCCAGAATTCCCTGCGGCCACCAGCCGGAGTGACCCTTGGCCCCATCTGCGTCTGCCAGCGATGAATTATAACCTTCACTCTGGGCAACAAAGTGACGATTGTGATTGGATTTTAATTACGGCGCTGAGCTGAAAGCGACGGCTTCCTGAGAGAAGCGGCCGGATTTATGGCCGCCGGCTCCACATCCTCTCTGATCTGCTTTTACTCCGGTGACCCCGTGACCCCTGGGGTCATTAGCAACCCCTCGAATGCTCTGCCTGGCCGGCGGCCCGCTTTGCGGCGCCTGTTTTCCAATCAAATCACTATATTTAACAGAGACACGAGTCCAGAGCCAAGTCCAAACGGACATCTGTTTGAAATTGGTTCTCGCAATTATTTCACACAGAAGCTCTGCCCCCTGCTCCTTGCTCCACTTTGGTCTTTTGTTTGTTGTTGTTTGTTCTCCACTCCTGCCCCCCGACACACACTGTGCTGCTAATGGACAGCAACGAGTGGGGGAGGGGGACCTGGCTCCTGTAGCTGTTGGGCCCAGGCTGAAACCAGCCGGGCCTTTGTGGTTCAGCACAAAGCAGGTTTTCACCCGGAGCGGCTTTCAGTCCGCGGGGCGGTGGCGGCGTTGGCATGGCGGCGGCGGCAGTGGCGTGGCGGCGGCGGCAGTGGCGTGGCGGTGGCATGGCGGCGGCGGCAGTGGCGTGGCGGCGGCATGGCGGCGGCATGGCGGCGGCATGGCGGCGGCGGCAGTGGCGTGCGGCGGCATGGCGGCGGCATGGGCGGCGGCGGCAGTGGCGTGGCGGCGGCGGCGTTGGTGTCTTCTCACCTCACCTTCTCCCCTTCACAATAAAATTATACATTTGGGTGTGAAATATATACATTGTATATATCACAACATTTTAAATGGACATTTGTGACTGTATACAAAAAAGACCAACAAATTGCAGCAAGCATATTGCCAGGGAACGCAAAACGTATTGAGGGAACGCAAAGCAAAGCAATTCCCCATGTCCCCTAGAGGGCGCCGTGCTCAATAACTACGGAAGTAACCCAACATAAAACCCAAGAAGAAGAAGAAGAAAAAGATGCCCAAAGCTGTAACCAGACATGTCCTCTGTTTTACAGGTGATAAGTATTGATGTTCATAAGTAACAGGCAGCGTATTGGAGTGAAGTCACAGCTTCAAGCATCTATGAAGATGATTGGCAGCCAATCATTGGCTGCAGGGCGGGGAAAATGGCGGATTCATGGTCTGACTCTGTGGTGATGGGCCGACGAGGCACATTTCACAAACTGTTGACCACAGACAACATAATGAGTAGACCCCGCACTTTTCTGCTCTGCAAACATGGTGGCCATCTTGGAGCGGCCATCTTGGAGCGGTGGTCTCTCCTACTTGGCTAACCCATACAGCAGCAGAAGTCTCAGCACCGCCGGATAGTTTTGTTCAGATCTTCAGACTATTGTCGTGAGCTCGAGGGTTTACGTTTCACAAGTAAGATGGACATATTACCGTTTATATTTTGTGAATATAATATTACTAAACTGTATAATATCCACCAGCAAACAGCAGCTAATATTGGAGAGTGTTTGGTGTAACACCGGTTCAGCTATGAAGGCCAACAGAGACTTAGGAAATCTGAACAAGTTTGAATTATTGCCTTATATTGGTTTAGATTAGTGGCAAAAACTGTAATTTATGTGTGATTGTTTCACTGTTACAGTAAGATGGCTCCTGTTTTAGGTTTCATAAAGACGATGTGAGGAAGAGGAGGCACTGATGAAGGTCTGAAGCTCCTCGGCTGGAGAACATGAATAAAACCTGTATAGACATTATGAATATAACCAAGTTCATCATTATTTAATCATCTTTGTTTCTCTATGATTGTATATATTTATATTATATTAAAAATTAGGACTAGTTGTGTCTCTGTAAAAAAGTCATCATACATCAATATCAAATATTCTAATCTGAATCTTTTCAGATTCCCACTAAGAATATTTAAATATGCTGAACGATGGATCGGTTTCTTCAAGAATAACTTTCTTGTCAATGGAGCTTTGATAGATGTTTCAATGAGGTTTACAGCAAAACAACTGTGAAAATCTGTTCACTATTTTGCGAGTTATGATCCATTAAATGTGCTGGAGATTCACTGCGCCGGTCAGGCACATAAGCAGCTGACCGCTCCAAGATGGCCGCTCTAAATCTCGCTCTATGTTGTGGACTGTGTTGAAACTGTTGCTTTGTCACTCACAGTGACATCCAGCAGATGAGATGTGTAAATTTAATTTTTATATTGAATTAGTGATTTAAATGAACGTTTGAAGTCATTGCAGGCAAATTAAGTGAACTGTGAACTGGTTCTGCTCCTGATGTTGGACTCAGTTCTGGTGACAGGAAGACAAAAACTGGGGAGCAAATCCTACAATATAAATAACAGTAAATCCATGTAAACTAACTTGGATTTCAATCTGGAGAGACTCAGACACAGAAAGAAAGCGATTAGAAAAGTTGATTAAGTGTTTGGCACTCGGCCCGGCTGAGACATCAAGCTGTGATTTGCGATAAGCTTGGGTGAGCATTCCCGATGCTGATAGGAATGTCATCCCCCAAAAAAGGAGGCTGAGGCCGAAGAATTATTAGGGAAAATGGAGAAAGCGGGATGAGCTAAGCTAACCAGGATTACAGGCTAGGACCAGAAAACTTCACATCTCTTTTCTTACGGAGATAAGAAAAGCGATGTGAAGCTTTTAGATGAAGCCCAGTGAGGAGACACCACAGGGCGAAACGGCAGGATGCTGGTAGATGAAGGCCAGCTGGGGTAATGTGGTGATACTATGAAATAGTAAAGGTGATAGGGAATGTCGTGCCCCAAAAGTGACAGCGGAGGCCGGAGCTGGGAATTAGAAACAGAGAAAGTGAGAAGAGACGGAAGCTATGCTAACTGAGGACGTATAAGCCTGGACTTCAGTAAGTGGAAAACAGCAATACTGTGATAGAGGAAAGTGATGAGAAGCTGGTAGGAACAGGCCAGCAGAGCGATACTGAGATAGCAAGAAAGGATACAAGAGGAAACGGCCTAGAAAGAGGGAAGATGGTTTCCTGCTATGAGATGAGAATAGAGCTGGGATTAAACTCACAGGGACGGAGAGAGTAGGTGGGCAGGAGATGAGAACGTTCTGGAATGGAGCCCAACATATTCTGCACAGATGTTCTGTACACTATGCCTGCCACTTGGTTATGTCGTTCCATGTACGCTTTCCCTGCCAGTATCTTGCACCCTGCTGTGATGTGCTGGACTGTCTCAGGGGCCTCCTTGCACAACCTACACCTTGGTCTTGTCTGGTGTGGTAGATCTGGGCCTCTATTGCTCTGGTGTTTAGGGCCTGTTCCTGGGCTGCCAGGATGAGGGCCTCTGCTGTCCTTGAGTCCAGCTTTTTCCAGCCATTGGTAGGATTTACTGATATCAGCCACTTGGGTTATTTGCTGGTGGTACATCCCATGTAGGGGCTTGTCCTCCCATGATGGTATCTCTGGCACCTCAACCTCCGTTCCCTGTTGTCTGAGACATTCACTGAGCACATTGTCTGTTGAGGCTTTGTCCCTGATGTATTTATGGATCTTAGTTGTTTCGTCCAGGACAGTGGTTCTCACACTCACTAGTCCTCTGCCTCCTTCCTTGCGGCTCGTGTACAGTCTCAGGGTGCTGGATTTGGGATGGAACCCTCCATACATGGTTAGTAGCTTTCTAGTCTTAATATCTGTGGCTTTTATCTCCTCCTTTGGCCAGCTGATTATTCCAGCAGGGTATCTGATTACTGGCAGGGCATAGCTGTTTATCGCACTGATTTTGTTCTTGCCATTGAGCTGGCTTCTCAGGACTTGCCTTATTCGTTGGAGGTATTTAGCTGTGGCTCCTTTCCTTGTGGCCTCATCGAGGTTGCCATTTGCTTGTGGTATACCTAGGTACTTGTAACTGTCCTCTATGTCTGCTATTGTTCCTTGTGGGAGTGAGACTGAGAGGTGATCACCTTCCCCCTCTTTGTGACAGCCACACTTCTCTAGTCCGAATGACATCCCAATGTCAGTGCTGTAGAACCCTAACCCTAACCCTACCCTAACCCTTGGCATACAGCTTGATGTCATCCATGTAGAGGAGGTGACTGATGTTGGCCCCATTTTTGAGTCGTATCCGTAGCCAGTCTTGTTGATAACTTGGCTGAGGGGGTTCAGGCCTATGCAGAACAGTAGCGGGGACAGAGCATCTCCTTGGTATATGCCACATTTGATGGACACTTGTGCAAGTGGTTTGCAGTTGGCTTCAAGGGTGGTTTTCCACAGCCTCATCGAGTTTGCAATGAAGGCTCTCAGAGTCCTGTTGATGTTATACATCTCTAGGCATTCAATGATCCAAGTATGCGGCATTGAGTCATAGGCTTTCTTGTAATCAATCCAAGCCATGCACAGGTTGGTGTGTCGGGTTTTGCAGTCTCGGGCAACTGTGTGGTCTACGAGGAGTTGGTGTTTGGCTCCTCTGGTATTTACACCGATACCCTTCTGTGCCGTGCTCATGTGTTTATCCATGTGTTTGCTTATCTTGGCCGCTATGATGCCTGACATGAGCTTCCAGGTTGTGGAGAGGCAGGTTATTGGTCGGTAGTTGGGTGGGACTGGACCCTTTGATGGATCCTTCTGGATTAGGATTGTTCGCCCTTCAGTTAACCATTCAGGGTGAGTCCCACTTTGCAGCAGCTGGTTCATTTGGGCTGCCAGTCGCTCATGGAGAGCAGTGAGTTTCTTTAGCCAGCAGGCATGGATCATGTCAGGCCCTGGTGCTGTCCAGTTTTTCATACCTGAGACTCTTTCTTGAACATCAGTCGCAGTGATGGTTACCGGGGCTTGCTCAGGGAGGTTGCTGTGGTCCTCTCGTAGAGAGATCAGCCACTGTGCATTGCTGTTGTGGGACGCCTCCCTTTCCCATATGCCTTTCCAGTATTGTTCAGTCTCCAGCCTTGGTGGGTCTGCTCTGTTGTTATTACCCTGCCATTGAGAGTACACCTTAGCTGGTTGAGTGGAGAAGAGCCGGTTAATCCTTCTGGATTCATTCTCCCTTGTGTATCTCTTTAGGCGGCTGGCCAAGGCTTGGAGCCTCTGTTTGGCAGTCTCGAGTGCTTCAGGTAGGGGCATCTGGCTGTACTTTCTGGGTACTGGTCTTTTCATTGCCCCTTGTGGAGCTCTGACAGTTGGCTCACTTCCCTCCTTGTTACCTTGATTTTAGCCTCTAACCGTCTTTTCCATGGTGGGTATTGGGTCTCATGGTTGCTCTTATAGCCAAGTATCTCAAGGATCACTGATGCTGAGTTGTAGATCAGCTCATTGGTTTCTGTTATGGTGTTGGTAGGGATCGTTCTCAATGCTGCATTCACATTCTCAATGAGACTTTCTGATGGTACTTCACTCAGCCGTTGTAATTGGCGCCGGGGAGGCCTGGTTGTCATTCGGGTCATGATTCTCTCTCTCAGGTCAGCAGCTGTCTCGTTCAGCTCTGTTTCGCTCATTGGGGCCGTGTATCCCCTCACTGGGTGGGGACTTGTAGTTAAGTCCCCACAGTTCTGACATCCGGGTTCCGTAGCATTTTTGTGTTGTATCTCGTCAATCTCAAGTTGTGATAGCAGTTGCCGTTTGCGGATGTTGGAACACTGAGCTACTAGTTGTTTAGCGCTTAGTGTTGACTGGGGATGTCGAAGTAACCATTCCTTCCCCAGTCTTTGCATGTAACCTCTCTGACTAGGGTTACTTGAGTAGTAGCATTCCAACAGATCCACATTTTCATCTCTCGCCCATTTCCGTCTTGTTCCAGTAGCCCATTTGTCATGAAGGTGCTCTGGTTCCCCAACACCTGACGCAGACCTTGTTTGGCCGGGCAACGTCTGAGCCGGCATGTTACGCAACTTAGTATCTCTCATGGTATGATGCCTTATGTATTGAGCTATCCAGTCAGCTATATATATATATATATATATATATATATATATATATATATATATATATATATATATATATATATATATATAATGTTTTTGAGGTTGTGCTTTAAATTCTTCCTTTAGATTTTAGTTTTTGACTGTTTTTTTTTTGTTGAAGTTTTTGTGTGCCATTTTATTATACTACAACACCTCTTCCAATTATGAGCTATATATATATATATATATATATATATATATATATATATATATATATATATATATATATATTTCCCCTTTGTCCTTGAAGGACAAAGGGGAAGAAACCCCTGACCCTGGTTTCTGTATCGTCTAGCTGAAAGATACCAGATGCTGGTAGCATCAATAAAGCAGGAGTGCGCCGACCAGCTGGCAGCAGGAGTGTTTCTGGACATTTTCAATCTGTCCCTGCAGTTCACCATGGTTCCTGAGTGTCTCAAGTCTTCCACAATCATCCCTGTACCGAAGAAGACGACCATCACCAGCCTGAACGATTACCGGCCCATCGCTCTGACCCCGGTGATCATGAAGTGCTTTGAGAGGATTCTTCTGAGGGTAGGGTTAGGGTTAGGGTTACAGCCTTCAGTTCGCCTACAGAGCGAACCGGTCAACAGAGGATGCTATCTCCATCACTCTGCACACAGCCCTGACCCATCTGCAGCATCCCAACACCTACGTCAGGATGCTATTTGTAGACTTCAGCTCAGCATTTAACACCGTCATCCCAGACAAGCTGGTGCTGAAGCAGGTGGGGCTGCCTGCTTCACTGTGCCACTGGATCAGAGACTTCCTCACCAACAGGCCTCAGGTGGTGAGAATAGGTGGCTCAACATCGTCCCCACTGGTCCTCAACACAGGCACACCGCAGGGCTGTGTGCTCAGCCCAGCTCTCTTCACCCTGTTCACACACGACTGCGTTGCCATCCACCCCACAACACAGTTGTGAAGTTCACAACAGCAGGGGGTCTCATTTCAGACAACGAGACCCCCTGCAGAGAGGAGATTCTGCAGCTCACTCAGTGGTGTTCAGCCAATAACTTGGTGCTGAACACAGGGAAGACCAAGGAGGTCATTGTGGACTACAGAAGGTCCAGGAGGACGGATCACACTCCCCTTCTCATAGATGGAGAAGAGGTGGAGCGTGTGGACAACATCAAGTTCCTGGGCCTCCACATCACCTCTGACCTCTCCTGGAATACCAACACCTCCCACCTGGTGAAGAAAGCACAACAAAGGCTCTTCTTCCTCAGGAAACTGAGACGGGCTGGACTTTCCTCACGGCTGCTCGTGAACTTTTACAGGGCGACGATCGAGAGCGTCCTCTGCCTCAACGTGACTGTGTGGTATAGTGGCTGCACAGCACTGGAGAGGAAACAACTGACACGGGTGGTGAGAACAGCACAAGGCATTGTGGGATGCCCCCTCCCGGACCTGGACTCTATTTACATAGGCCGGGTCAAGAAGAGAGCTGGATCCATAGCCATGGATTCCAGCCACCCGGGCCACAGACTGTTTGTGCCGCTGCCATCAGGCCAGCGGTTCAGGAATATACGGACTACAACAAACAGACTGAGAAACAGTTTCTTCCCCACAGCCGTCAGAGCCATTACTCCCTGCCGCCCCCTCCCACACATATCATAACCTCACATACACCCCCCATCCCCACACAGCCATATTGTTCTGCACTTTGACCTTTGTCACATCATCTGCACCTTGCCACAATTGCTGCTGCTTCTTTAGTGTGGTTGGAGTTAAAGTTAGTTGTATATATTGTTATTATTGTGTGTTTATTTTATTTATTGTATATATTTGACTTTTTTCACGGGAGTTGCAATGGAAATTTCATTGAATCCTGTTCAATGACAATTAATATAATTAATATAGTCTGTCTGTCTGTCTGTCTGTCTCAGTCAGTCAGTCAGTCAGTCAGTCAGTCACTTACTTTCAGCTTAGACAGACAGGGCCTTGCCCAGCCTGGGGGTCAGAGGTCAGCCTGGGATTTGAACCAGGGACCTTGGGGAGGATCTGGGTCAGGACCAGACGTGTCTGTGCTTATAGACGGAACCATCCAAACTGCCTGATGAATTCAGTTTATGCTGTGGGACTCGCCTGCAGGAATGTTTTAGCGTTTAGCTGCTGCCACCATGCAGCTGGACATCAGACGTGTGATGATGTTTCGCCACCTCAAATGGAGCGTTTTGACACCTCGGGTGCTAAAAGCCAGCCTATCAGAGGCCGGCGCCACCGGGCCACTAAAGCCGGTTTCCTTCAGACATTCAGAGAAATAAAAACATCAACACCATAAAGTCACAATCCCAATAAACTCACAACTTTCCAGAAATGCGTCTGAGGAAAAAAGGTTTAATGTCTGAATAATATTTTAGATTATTTTGAGATGAGCTCTTCCCCGGTTTGGCCCTTTAGAACCCAAACCAGAACCTGGAGCAGAACCCGGAGGTAATTAATTCAAAAACATCTGAAGCTTTTTCTAGTGAACTGCCTGACCTGAAGAAGGTTACAGTCCTTGACCTCCGGCCCGGCCCGGCCCACTCTGGCCCGGAGTAGTGCCGCTAGCCTCAGAGAGAGACTGGACAGTTGGACCTCTGGACCGTCTCCAGCTCTGATTTGGTCTAGATCATCTCTGAAGAGCCACTGGTAGGTTTTGTTTGGACTGGAAATTGAGTCGGATCAACAGAACCTCCAGATCTCTCCTCCTTCGACCGCTGGACTCATCAGTCCAACCGTCTGCTGAGTCAATAACTGTTTCCACTCATCAACGTGAAAACCTCTGTAGTCTGCAGAATCAGCAAAACCGGCAGAACCTGACCTGCACCAGAACATTCAATCACTTCCTGTCAGGATGTGACTGTCGTTACACTCAGCACCTCTGAAACCTAGATAACGATTGACCTGCTATGAAGCCCAGAGTTGGTCCAGAAGACTTTTGACCCTTCGAGCTGTTCCCTAGAGAACTGATAGCTGTAGTCGCATCCAGCTCTCAGAACCAGCAGCTCATCCGCTGGACCAGAACCACTTCCTGGTCTCCTTCCATCGTTTTTACCTCTGCACATCTTTGACTTGAGCAGGTAAAACAGAGTTGGTGGTCTTTCCTTCACAGCGTTGCTGATTAGATGCTGCTCCATCCTGTGGATGCTGCAGGCTGGATTCTCCCTCCAGCAGGCAATGAGAACATGAGAGCCAACAGCAATCAGCTGCCGTCAGGTTCTCTGAGCTCCGGCTCGTTAATCCTCATCTGAGTTCTGCTCTAGTCCAGCCTCTCGCATCTTCATCCTTCTGTGGATTTGACTAGATCAATGTTGAGCAGATTGCCAGGAAGGATAACCTGAATAGGGGTGGACCCCCATACTCTGATACCCCTAAACACAGTCCAGCTGGGTGAAAGGAGCGCCAACAGCACCACCTGAAACATGCTGTTGGCAGCATCATCTGTGGAAAGACGGATGGAGACAAACCCAGAAGAAAACCTGGCAGCAGCAGAGCTGAGATATTATGATATGGTTAGAACGGCCTAGTCAAAGTCCTGCTGAAAATCTGCTAATTGTAACATCTGGCTCCAATGAAAACACAAAATGAATTTAAAGAGAAGATGGTTTATTTGAAATGTACAAAAGCTACTCACTCACTGTGAGTGGAGTGGGACACATTGGAAAACATGGATGGAGTTGAGTCTCTGTTGATGACACAGAAAATACATCATCACCACCAGGGATGAGCAAGAACCTCCGATCCAGAAACACAGAACCCAGAACCTTCAGAATTAAATGTAACTTTTAAGAAGACCGTCCATCCGTCTTCTGCGATTTGTAGTCACCCTTCCCTGCAGACGGGTGACTACCCTTCCCAGAAGACAGCATCCTGTAGGGCGAGTCCAGCCCCCTGCAGGGCAGCTGGTTTAACTCTCTCTCTTCTGTGGGGACAGAGGACAGGAGGGATTCTCTGGGACAGAGGGTTTTCGTCTCCATAACAGACCCAAACAACGGATGCTCCTGGAACTGTCTCCTCTGGGCCGGTCCCTCCCCAACCAGAAGGGGAAGGTCCGTCTTCTTCCTGCTGAGGAACATGGCTTCTGGCTGGGTTGGGGTCAGTCTTTAATCAAAAAGCAAAAGGAAACATTCCAGATTTAAAGTGGAGCTGTTAGCAGCCCCGGTTTAAACACACACAATACAGCATAAGTTAAAACGGTAAACTCCAAACACATCAGAGATCATCAGTCTTCCTGTATCTACATGTCCATTTCCTGATAAGTGTGTCCTTGGGTGCTGAGCTGTGATGTCCCAGAAAGGCACAATATGGTCTGTTTTCAGTGCACCACTCTGTAAACACCAGAAGTCCTGACAGGCATTAATGTACCCTGGGCTGAGTTACTGTTCAAATATGGCTTTAAAGACAGAAAACAGTCCCTCCAGCTAAGCTAACTATGAAAAGAGAAGATTATCATGGTGCCATAGACAGCGGAAACAGAGGTGTCAAGCAGCCAATCAGTGCTTTCTGCAAGTTTCTTCAAGGTACCCAGATGTTCCCAAGAAGAGGTAAAAGTCTCAACTGATCAAGTTGAGGAACTTGCTCTCCTCAGCCAGAGCTGTAAGCATGGAGTTCATGTCTCCAATGGCCATGTTGCCGATGCCAGCTGGGACGGATGCCAAAGTGACGGAATTGCGTGGCGTGGTGAGGCGGGAGGAGCTCTGAGACAGGCTCTGCAGAAGCCCTGGACTCAGCGTCCCAGACATCAGGCTAGAATGATCTCCGTCATCTAACATGGTGTCGAAGTCGATCTGAGTGTGCTCTGTGGTTCTGGATCGGCCGGTGGATGAGTCAACGATACTGCTGGAGACCTGGTTGGCTCCTGGAGAGGCCACGGCGGCTGCAGCAGCCATGTCGCTGTAGGCGGCCTCATTGGCACTTGGGGACATTGAGTCATCATCACTGCTTTGAGACGAAGGCTGAAACATGTGAATCTGAGCCATGTAGACCACAGCAGAGTTCTGGTTGTCTGGGCTGCTGTGATTCAGGACCTGGCTCTGTCTCTTTGGGCTTGCCTCGGAGCAGCTGTTACTGGGGTTCAGTTCGACTGGCCTGGAGGTCGGTTGGGTCATGGCAGAGGCTGAGTGCTGCCTGGGGAAGGACTTGGGCTCGTTAGGTGGCCGGGTTGTAACATCCCTTTGGCTCCGTTCTGGATCACATACTGCTGCTGCTTGAGGAGGATGCTGTAGTTCTGCTCCTGGTTCACTTGGTTCCCTGGACAGTACCCGTCCACCTGGGCTCTGGTCTTAAAGCTCTGCAGCTCAGAGCTAGCTGCAGTGTTGAGGGTTATGCTAGAGCTTCCAGATAACGAACGAAGCCTTCCTTCCTGACTGAGCCCTTGCTGACGACTCATGTGCTCATTCAACCTGCTTTGTCTCTGCTGCTGCTGGAGGGAGGTATTCCCCAGGCTCTGGAGGCTGTGGTACCCTTGTAAAGAGAAGTTGTGGCTTATCGGGATGACCTGATGGTTGCCACTCGGGGCATGTAGCACCCCAGAGCTGTACCTTTGCTGAGCGGAAGCCAGGTTGCTCCTGATGGGATGCTGCTGAGGTTTGGGGAGTTTGGTGTCCATCGTTCCAGAGCTCACCTCGTTCCACTGCACTGGCATGTTGTTCTTATTGTCTTGTGGTGCTGGGCAGAGCTGCTGGGAACCACTGACACCCCCCTGGTAGGAAATGTCATGACCAGACTGTGTCAAGGTGGCGTCCACCATGGCCATCCTCCTCTGGCCATGAAAGTGCAGCAGTGGAGCCATGCTGGCCTGATAGCCCTGACTGCTAAAGCTGTGACTTATTGGGCCAGAACTCTGAGACCTCAGGTACTGAACCACATCATCTGGAAGCACAACCTCATCCTCTGCACTCTGCTCCCCACTGTTCATCAGCCCGTCGACTGCCATGCTTTCTATGGCAATGTTCTCAGAAATGCTTGGCGGTCTTGGGGCGAACGGGTAACGCTGGAGACTCCCATCCGAGCGTGCGTAACCCTGCATAGCCCACCGCCTGATGGTGCTCGGCAGATGACGGGGCATTCAGAGGGTTTATATTGTTCATGCTGCTGTAGCGCTGAACCCTTGGAAGAGGCAGCGGGTCTAGAGGTGGACGACTGACGGGGTCACTTGCCCGACGTGGGAGGTTGGTTGGAACGTCATGGGGCATCATGCTATGTGAGCCATAGGTGATGTCGCTGCACCGCCGGGGTGCATCGCCAGTGGCCGGCTGGAGGAAGGAGCCCTTCCTGACAGTCGCTGTACAGAGCCATCCTTGTCCTCAGGCTCATTCGATCCATGTTGGGGAGAGGAGTAGGTGGAGCACCGCCAGTAGCGGCAGCATACTTTGCTTTGAGCCGATAATGCTGGGCTGGGGTTAGACTCAGAAGGCTGGGCAGGGCTCCTCCACTAGCCACACCTCCACCACAGGGACTGGCCTCACTGGAGCGCCGAGACAAATCGGTGGAAATCGGGTCGTACGAGTCGGCCGAGCTGATGTTGTGACGGTTAGCCAAACTGGGATGCCTCGCTGGAGCGCCGGCTAGAGTAGCAGGGCGAGATGCCAGAGGAGCGTCGACTGAAGGTGTAGGCTGAGCTGAGGGTGCTGGTGGTGCTGTCGCGGCGGTCGTTGAGCTGGTTCAGCAGCGTTATGTTGCAGGGGGTCAGCTCCCCAGTGGGTTGGCCAGCGTACGGCGTGTGGAGGCTGCTCGTCATGATGGAGCTCTCCAGCAAGGAACCTAGCAGACACGAAGGGAAAATTACACCAGGAACCCAGATGGCTCTGTGAAGTTTTACAGTTTACAGAGGTTATGATTGATTTCTGCATCCATAGGGCAGAAGGAAGCTGCTGGAGCTCAGAGACATTCATGGTTCATGGACATTCAACATGTGATGCTCACCAGCTGCAGGGATGGGAGGAAGCTTCATGCCCTGTGGTCTGCCGCTAGCCCGGCTGCAGGTCTCCCGCACCGCCTTCAGCCTCTCCTGCTTGATGTTCTCTAGCTTGATGGTGACCGCTCCTCCGTGAGTCACCAATTTCCTCAGCTGAAGCCCCATTCCTGCCTGCGGCACCCCAGAGATTGTGGAGTCGACTGCGGGACCCTCGTCCGGCGCGCTGAGGTCCCCGAAGCTGCCCCCGCTGTACATGGCCATCTCTACCCCACTGTCGTTGTTGTTGGCGCTGCCGAGAGGCGACGGCTCGCTGCTGCACGATGACTGGCCGCCAGGACTGGACTGATGCGTCTGCAGAGGAACAGCAGGAGGCAGCGTTCATGCAACACTGAAAATATTTTGCTGAAACTGATGTGGGTTTTCTGTGGGAATATTTGATGCAAATAAAGACAAAGAATGAGATGAAAGGTGATAAAAATGCAAGTGAAAATAGAACCATGCCGTGTTCACACAACTCCATTATGCATTCATCTCTAGTTAATTATTACCCAAGTTCAGATATTCTGACTGTAATGACTAATGCAGGCTTGCTCTTCCAGAGTCATTAATTAATGGATGCATGTGATTTATTAATATGAAAACAAGAGAATAATAGATGATTCGATGTTAAACAGTCCAGAATGCAGAAGCCTGATCATAGTTTGACCCACAGCTGAAAACTGTCTGATTCTCCGAATATTGATGTGACAGCGGCCGGATGATCGGCTCGACTGGAGCGATTCATGCAGGTCTTTTATATGAACGAAGAGACAGGGAAGCTCTCTCACCTCAGAGATGTCTGTCCGATTGTTAGAGGAGAAGCAGAGGAGAGCAAGAAGCCAGAAAGTTCAGTGGAAAATGACTCAGTCAACATTTACAGGAAGCCCAAACACATTTCATTCTCCTGCTTCCCCAGCAGCAACCAGCATTCACACCTTGAGGCGACTGGAGGTGATTTTAATGTTCAGACTTTTGTCTTCCTCTTAGTTAAAAAGTCCCTTGTTGAGACCTTTAAATCTGCCAGGGGTGAATATTTTAAGGTGTAACAGTAGAAGACAAATATAAAATCTCTGCCCAAGATCAGCATTACTTAAAAAACTGAACAGCACCAGAGGCTGAGGCTGGAACAGAACATCTTCTGCACAGCAGAACATGGTAATGGCAGGAGCATGCTGCAGGGATAATTGACATGACGCCGGTTCCACCCGCATGTGGACGTAGAGCAGTCCTCCGTCAATCATCTGTCTGGAGGTTTCATGGCCTGGTCTGGAGGACCAACAGTAATGCCAGTGGTTGTCTCAGCAAACACGCTGCGGTCAGAGTGATTATCAGGAAGGTAAATGGAAAAATGGTAAATGGACTGAACTTATATTGAGCTTTTCCAGTCATTTTGACCACTCAAAGCACTTTACTCTAGAGTCACATTCACCCATTCACACACACATTCATACACCGATACGCAGACCGGTAGGCAATTTGGGGTTAAGTGCCTTGCCCAGAGGCACATCGACATATGGCAGGACGAAGCTGGAATCGAACCTACAACCTTCCGATTGCAAGACGACAACTCTGCCACACAACCACAGTTATAGGTAATAGGAAATCATGGCCCAGCAATCCCAACAGCTGTTAACCTGGAATACATTTTATTACATTTCCAAACCAAAGAGTCTGGAATATGCCAAGAAATGGATGTGCAGATAAATGTAACTGTAATTACGTGAGTCTGCACGAAGATAACTGGTAGTAAACATCCCATATCTTTTTCATAACAGCACATCTTTGTAGTCATCAAATCAAAGATTGATATGTGAGGGTAAGCTGGATTTAATCTGTGTAGATTCCAATGGTAGCTCTGTGGCAGCAGGATAATGTGCTGCAGTAACTGCAGTATTTACATTTAAGAACCTTTTTATGCCATTGTTTATTTTCAACAATTTTCCTGAAGGCAGTCATTACTGACCTGCTAGTGTGTGTAAACCACAGCGATCATCCTTGGATCCAACCAGACTTTGTTCCCAGTTTATCGTTGATTCTGATAACCTTCCTGACTTGACCTGACCTGACCTGACCTGACCTGACCTGACCCAGGACTCAGAGAAATTTTCTTGCCCGCCATCTTTGCGTCAGTGTTATATAATAAGGCAAAATGACTCAAAACCTGTCTCAGGTAAAATGCATCGAGTTCCACGACCTACTTGTTGGTAACACTGTTTGTTTGTCAGTTTCCTCTACTTCCACATGGGGGCGGAGTTATCATCATGTCAATTAAACTGGCCAGAAATAAGTTAGGAAATAAAGAAAATAAATGGACATTATTTTGCAATGTCTCAAAACCAGCAAACTCCAGAAAAAGCCTGATCTCCAGTTTAAAGATGTTCCCTCTGACTGAAATCCTCAGCATCTGCTCTGTGATGAAACAGCCTGAAAAATGCAGCAGAAACGCATTTTAGCGAGAGAGGCCTTCATCCCAAGCTGAGGGAAACGGGCAGTTGACAGAGCAAAGGCTTGGAGATGTTCATTAGGGAGGAGCAGTAGATATAGATAACCAGAGCTGGTTGAGGAGAAAGCGTCCTGCTCGCTGCTGCTACAGGTTACAGGAACTCACCACAGAGTCCTCCATCTTGACTGGTTTGACCTGCAGCCGCTCGTCTCCTCTGGATGCGCCGTTGGCCTCCGTCTTCCCATCTGCGCCCACTGGGCCGAGCTTGGCCTCGTTCTCCCCGTTTCCTCTAGGGGGCGCTCTGGGCGGCGCGTCGTTCCGCTGTTTCTTAGTGACGTGGGCGTCGGGTCCGTGAACCGTCTTGACGTGCTTCCTGAGGGAACTGGGATCGGTGTAGCGCTTGGTGCAGCCCAGGATTTTACAGACGTACGGTTTCTGCAAACAAACGTCGGTTTACGGCCGAACAGCCGGCCGAACGAACGACCGAACAGCCGGCCGAACAGCGTCCTCATGGACCGGTACCTCATTGGAGTGTGTGCGGTTCTGATGCTTCGCCCTGTCCGAGGCGTTGGAGAAAGCCTTGTTGCAGCCTTCGTGCTCACACACGTACGGTTTCTCGCCGGTGTGCGACCGGAGGTGAGTCTTCAGGTTCTCCAGGCGAGAGTAAGCCTTGAAGCATCCCTCAAACTGCAGAGACACAGGGGACCAATCAGGGACCGACTGACCACTGGAGGCTTAATGCAGGTAAAACACCCTGATACAACCAGTAAAGAAAAGCTCAATGGCTCCTAGTAAGTAGATGGAGTGCTGCTTGGAGCGCCTCCTAGTGGAGTCAGACAGTACTGCTGTCTGCAGCTCCTGGTTCTCAACGAGCCACTATCTGGTTTCATCAACTCTCCATGGGATCTAAGAGACTCTGAAGAGGAAACAGAATCAAATCAGAGAAAATGTCAGAACTTGTTCCTTTCGAGCTGCAGCTCTGGGATGTCCATGAAGGACTCATTAAACAGTGGGACCCCCTGCTGGGGCGTTATCTTAATTACCCTAACCCTCACTGCTTTCATGCTTCCTGCAGAATCAGATCTTTAAAGCTTTGCTTCAGTCGGCAACATGGAATATTCCTGCTCTGTTGCAAAACTATTTTGACTCCTTCAACTTTATTTTAAAAGATTTATTTTATAGTTTTTTTATGTAGACAGATTTCCATCTCATTCATTAGTTACAGCTTTACCCATTTAAGTTTGTACATGAGGATGATCCTGACAGTCCAAGTGATTTTGTCCATACTGCCTTTCTAGCTGTTTTACAGACTGTTACTGATTTCAGTTGATAGACTTTCCAGATCCATCAATTTGTCCTCCAGCTTAGCGTGTAGCTTTAGCATAGCCGTGTTTAGGATCCTTCTTCAACCTTCTCAACACTCCACCTCCCCCATCCCGGTGTTCACCTTTTCCTTTTCCTCTTTTATGGTCTCAAATTGATCTTTATTTTCTTGGCAAAACCCTCTCAGTTCTCTCAGACTCAGTTCGGAGTCGGCCATTTTTAGGCGCCGCGCCTTTTGGCTTGTTAGCTTCAATGCTAATTCTTGCTGCATCCCGTCTGTCTCATCATCTGACTTCAGTCGGCATTTATTGCTTGAAGCAGTGGTACATCTTTTATTTCCCTTTTTAAGGAGTTTTATTGGTAGATTACTTAGTTTATTTGGGTGAATTTCTGTAATTACTCTGGTTCAACAGCGCTTTCACTATGCCGCCATCTTGATGCTGGTTCAACTCAGAATCTGTTTATGGGCTTTAGCGCGATGAACCAACAGAGTGGAGCTGAACTGGGATTGACAGGGTAACTGACTCTGTTTTCAACATTTTTACAAATAAGAATCCCAAAAAGAGTTTGCTTACATTTCAGTTCAGCACCTTCACTCTGATGCCCTCAATAAAGAGCAGAACAACCTCCAAATCACACCGTCTAAATATGTACAGTCAGTGGCCTAGTCAATGTCCAAACCTAGATCCAACTGAGGATGTCTTGGAGACGGATGTTCTGATATTCTCTCCCTCCAGTCTGACTCAGACGGACCAAACTTCTGACTCTGGAGCGTCAATATTTATGCACACTGTGGAAAACCAATAAATAATTTTCCTTCACATTCGGTGACTTTCTGTTCTGATGCAGAACATCTCCAACTGAACAGAAGTTTGTGTTTGGTACCATCTGGTACCAGTAGAAGGTACTGACACCTGGTCAGAATCTTGATCAGACAGAGAAGGACGTTGTCTACATCCGGCCCTTGCTTCCATGTTCACCTTCAAACATCCAGGTTTCCACAAGGTTTTCATGTTCCCATCATTTTTCAGCTCTCCTCACCGTGCATTTGTGCGGCTTCTCGCCGGTGTGTCTCCTCATGTGGACCACCAGCATGTACTGGGCCTTGAAGGGCTTCTGCTCCCGGGAACAGTCGTCCCAGCGGCACACGAACTCCTTCTTCTCTCCGTGGATGTGGTCGTTGTTGATGTGCTGCGTGGAGGAAAGCAGCAGGTCAACCCTGTCTGTGTGGCAGACAGCTGAACACACACTGCAGATAGAACTATAGAAACCAGGTGAAGAAGAACAGAAGAGCAGGTGGAATGAGTGGAAGTATGGCTGATCTGGGTCTGGACCTTCTGCTAGCCTGGGGCTATCGGCTATCAGCTATCGGCTGTTACAGCCAGCATTTTACAGCAATAATGTATTTAATGAGAAATAAAAGGGAGTTCATTTTTCAAAGTCATCATATCTAGTTAGCAGGCTGCAGATAAACAGTTTGCCTGCTAACTAAACATGTAGCCTGTAGCATCTAGTTTGCTAACAGTTAGTTTGGAGGTTCATCTGATTTAGTTAGGAATTATGGATGTTGCTCACCATAATTCAGTAAATAATCCCAGCCTCCCAGATTAAAAGCTCCTGGATGAAAACAACAGCATGGTGGCGCTCTTCCTGTGTCGCTTTGCTAACAAAATGGAGGACGATGGATCTGGTTCTGGTTCTGCAGAGATGTTTCCTTCCTGTTGCAGTGCAGAGACAGTGGGTCAGCGGCGGAGGTCGCTGACCCACTGTGGCTGCGCCCTCACAGGTCGGGCCGTTGCTGACCCAGAGGTCAGAGGTCACCAAGAGCTCTGTGTGTGTGGGGACTTTAGGGGGGTTGTTGGGGTCAATTATCACCAAGCAGGAAGGACATCCGGGGCAGAACCCACTCAATCAGAACCATGTAATGATTGTCTGGTCCAGAGAGGAAGAACCTGTGGGCCATCAGTTCTGTTAGGGTTCTGGGTGGGTTTAGATCCACCAGAACCATTCATCTGGATTGAACTGGAATTAATTTGAAATGAACCCAAACTGAACTGGACTGACTGGATTGGTTCATATGGTGCTGGGGCCAAAGCCCGGTTATGGACAGGAGGACCAGAACCAGAATGAGGCACTCCTTCTGGACTCCATCAGCCGGGCCAACACGGTCTCAGAACTCTGGGTCACTAACCCCGAATCCTAAACCTGACAGGAATTGAGGCGGTCTAAAGCTGTGGTGCAAACTGGCTGTGAAGCAGCTGGATTAAATAATCCCTGGGTCTCACGTGGACGAGCTGGTCCTGTGTGTCGTACTCCCTGCTGCAGCCCTCCCAGTGGCAGTCGGTCTCGTAAACGGCCTCTGGCTCCTGCTTGCACTCGTCCTTGTCCAGATCTTCGCTCAGGTCCAGGACTCCTCCGGCGTGGTCCTGATGGTAACAACAACCTCTTTATTCTGACTCGTTAATCTGGTCCTTAATCTGCAGCTTTGCTACAATCAATCAAAGGTGAATCAGTAAATGATGGTTTCCGGCCTCCTGGTTCTGGTTCTGCTGGTCCCACCTGAGCGGACGGTGAAATGGGAACTGGACCCTCTGCTTCAGTCTTCACCTTGGTCCTCTTGGTGTTCAGTGGATTGACTGTGCTGCTGACCGCCGGATCTCCACTGGAGCTCTGAGCAGCACAAAGACAAGAGAGGGAAGTTAGAGGAAGAAAGGAAACATCTGGAAGAAGATGACCGAGAGACTCCCATCTGGTCTCTGGGCCGCCTCTGGATGAAGCGCATCGTACTCCCGCAGCAAATTGTCAGTTCATTAGATCTTTGGTTACAGATGTTACCTGAACCAAGCGTGGGGTGGCTTCATCAGAACCCTGTGAACAGAACCAAACCGCCGTCAACCAGATGCAGCCGGAGCAGAAAGTCCAGCAGGAAGCACCTGAGGCGTGTCTGACCCAGCTGATGAGCATTGCTCTGTGGTTCTGAATGGGCCAGATAACTGGTTCTGGAAAACTTTTGCTCATCTTTGTGCATTCTGTCTGATTCTGCAGGCTCAGAGCGACTCCAGCTCTGGATCATAAAGCTGCGGTCTGCAGGTGTGATAGATGAGAACGCTTGGACCTGATGAATGTGAAGCACGTTGAGATGGAACGCTCACTGGTGATGATGGGGCCAACGCTATGTTAGCACAGCTGGTCTTCATTTTCCTTAGACTCCCCACTGCTCCCCTTTACTTTGTGATTCATCCATCAATGCACAAAGTTCTTGTGAAGCGCCTTCCTTTTAGGTTCTGCAGTTGTTTTAGGGGCAGCAGAAGAGAGACAAATACCTAAAACTGTCGCAGCAGAAAAGCAGAGCTGGATTCGTCAGACTGGGAGCCGCCGCCAAGACTAAAGAGTTTAGGCGACATTGAGATCGCAGAAACCTCGCCAAAATATGAAAGAAGAAGAGTTATTGCTGCTGTTGCAGATTGGGCCGGATGCTTTAGGAGTGGGGGCTTTGATCTACCCAATGACTCTGAACATGACACAGAGGCTGAAGGCCTTTAAGCGCTAATGGAGGCAGAGAGAAGGAGGTTTGAGGCTGCATCAACGGAGGGGTCTAATCCCACCCAGACGCTCTGCAAAGACGGAATATGGTTCTGATCAGCACTAATAAAGCTGGAGCAGCATTCCCAGAGACGCCGGGAGGGGCGTCAGCTGGAGGTCACGACCTTTCTGTCACCTCTTTATTCATTTTTAGTCATTTATTCCTTCATTTGCTCATTTGAATTATTTTGCTGCTTGATCTTCCTGTGAAGCACTTTGTGAATTTTATTTGTGAAAAGTGACGAATAAATAAAGTTTGAGCAGCTTGTTCTCTGAACAATAAACCTGTTATTGTTTCATTAAACAATCAACCTTTAATCCTTAACATTTAAACCAAGCATGTTCATTTTGGGCAAGAAATCCAACTGATTTATAAAACTCAACATTTTGTCATTTTTATCAAGATTATTATCAACATTTAATAACCTGTTGTGTTCAGTGTTATATTCCATGTTGGCTTAAAGCGGCCCTGAACGTCTCATTCAGATTAATTGAGCTGAGGACATTTAGAAATAATGAAAATACAATTATTTAGACATTTGAACAAAATCAGCATGTTATTCACAGTAATACTGGGAAAAATATGGTCATATTAAAATGTGGTTGAACAAATATTGTGTTCACACAAATAGAGAAGGTAACTCTACCCAGAAATCTATCATTCTTCTTTCTGTCCTTCCATCCGATCTCCGTCACCCATCATTAACGTATGTTTTATTTTAAAGCAGAGTCGAGATAAATTTAAATAACTTGACTAAAACTTAGACTGCTCGGAGGCCTCAAACATGTAAAGATCACAGTTGACTTGAACTCTTTCTTGGTTTACCATTGTAACTTTGTCTGGCAGCACCTGTTCAGGTCTGGGATCTCAGCTAAACGCAACAGGCTGGTTTCACCTGACTTCACGTAGCCGAACCTCCAGAGCGCCGACGGAGGGATTGAAACGATCCCCATGTCTACGACTGCTCTGACTCTTCCAATCAAGAAAACAGGAAAGCTTATTACTGAGGGCCAAATCTCATCATTTGCAAATGTGACATGTAAAAAACTCACAAAACAACACTGTAAAAAAATTAATTTTACATCAGGACATTTAGGAGGCAACTGCTTCGTTGACAGCAGGTTAGCTATCCAACCGGGTTTCTGTGGCTGTTTACCATGTGCACCCAAACCAGAGTTTCATGTGGCGAACCAGCCAGGAGTGTATGAACGAATAAACAGGACCATAACAAATAAATAAGAGGGCTTAGAAATGGGTGTTTTCAAGCAGTCGGGCGTAAATATACCTTAGCCTATTTTAATCAGCTTATACATCGAACCCACTTCTATCCTTAGATCATCCAAGTCACGGTTTTTTCACATGACAATGGAGCCACGGTGGACAGCAGCCCTGAAAACCAGACAGCCATGTTCCTGGAACATCAAGGGAATGGGATTCAGTCAAGATTGTCATTGTAGCCACAACTGCTAGCTTCCAGCATCATAGCTTATAAAACAGTAAACGACACTCATCAAGATAAAGACCACAGCACATTTTTCATGGAGCTGTTTGTTATCAAGGATCTGGACCCACACCTTCAGACTTCTCTAGGCTTTCGTCTGCTGCTTGGTATTGTGGGATACTTCAAGAACCAGTATTGGTTTCTGATACCAACATCTTTGAGTGTTGGTAAATCTTTTTGTTTCATACTCTTTATTTCCAACATATTTGTTCATTTGTTTTGTGTATCTTTGCATTGGAACAGGGTGCTGTGGTGGTGCAGGGGTAAAGCACAACCCTCATATGCAGGCCTTAGTCCTCAATGTTCAAGTCCTTCCACATGTCCTGTCTCATTCCTGTCTAACCACTTTCAAGTAAAGACCATTTGGGCCAATGCAACCTTTAATCAAACAAAACAAACAGATTTCAAGCTCTACAATTCAGAGTCTTGTCAACGGTTGCCTTCGTTAACTTAGAACTTCCTGCCCTCCATCTGAAATAGCACCGTGTTCACGTAAACTCTGCCCTCATTTGGCAGCAACTAGGACCAAATGAGGTCCTAGTTGCTGCATAACTAGGACCTGGGTAGGATTTTTGCATAATCCTGGGTAGGATTATGCAAAAATCCTACCTACACCTCATGCTGTTGCCATGGAAACAAGTTGGGGTCTGAAATTGGTGAAACTACCCCCACCTTATGGTCATGACACTACGTCCCCCTGGGGGCCGAACCTCACAACTTGAGAATCAGTGGTCAGCAGCTGAATCTGGTCTGTAAGTGAAGCGAGTTCAGAAGGCTTGTCATACTGGTCCTACTGGTCATACTGGTCATACTGGTCCTACTGGTCATACTGGTCCTACCTGGTTCAACTCTGCAGACATGGGGGACGCAGCGTTGGGGTGCTGGCGGGCGGGAAAGAGGCAGTGGTGGCTGCAGGAGGGGGCCGTGTGACTGAAGGAGTTGAGCGGTCTCTGCTGGGACAGCAGCTGCTGATAGGCCGCAGGATTGAGGGAGTGGGGGAAGCTGAAGGTCGGGCTGCAGGAAGACACGGAGCAGAAGATTCAAAATGAAAGCCTGGAAACTTCACACAGAACCCGATCCTCCAGAAAACAAGCTGAGCCTCTCTCTAGTGCCCTGCTAACCAACACAACTCACAGACTGCTAACATGCCTAGCGCACTGTGCAGCGCTGGCTAACATCCGAACCTGAGTCCTCCAACAGACAGGTGTCCATAGGAGCTGCTGGCTGCTGAGCTGGAACGCGAGTTGTTGATGTAGGCCACCAAGGAGTTGGGCGATGTGCGGATCATGGTCTGCAGGTCAATGCTGGCGTCCGACAGCGGGGAGATGGACAGCGCCCTCTTCCTGTTCAGCCGGGGCGTCAACCTTGGGCTGGAGAAACGGGACACTGGAGACAGAGAAACTTCAAGATCAGGATTTACCTGGAGGTTTTCCTCATCAGGCTTCTCATGACATAATTTCTGACTTTTCCAAACACAAATTTCAAGGCTTCTTCCCTCATTTTAAGTAAAATACAAAACTTTACCTTGAATTTGTGGCAGAAATACCTAAGAATGAACTGATGAACAGAATATTGATCCGTTTTCCTTTCCTTTGAAGGTTCCTTCAACTGATCCAGGTGAAGGAAATGGTCACATTTCAGATGTTTTCAGTCTTGATAAAACCTTGAATAAAGAACCAGACCAGAAAGTTGGACCAGAACCAGCCTAGAGCTGGAGGTTTGGCCTGGTTCTGCTCCAGTCTATCTCCTCATCTGCGCTGCTCAGCATGGCCAGACTCTGATGCATAATGAACGGTTCTCAGTCGTTACTGTGACAGTATCTCAAGGCAATTCCATCTAATTGATTTGAGAATAGCATTAGGACAAAGGTGGAGTTCAGGGCCATCCAGAAAAACTCCAGGCTCCTGCTCTTTGTTCAGTTTGCTCAACAAGCAGCCATCCATTCTTTTTGTTGAGGATTGAAACTTTTCGCTGCAGGTTTTCTAAGAAAGGCCCAGATTGGAGCCAGCAGGTGTCGCAGGATGCCAGGCCAAGCTGCTTTGTGTTTAACCAGGACATGATCAGAGGTGTGAGAGGCAGGAAGCCATTTATGGCCCCATCGCAGCTCACCCTCCTGGCTTCAGCTGCAGCGCTGGCAGCATGGTGCCATGCTGCAGACTTAGCTGGAGGTGTCACAGCACCTCAGATCAATGGCTTGAGGCAGCGGCAGCCGTAAAGCTGCGGCGCTTGGAGGTGGCGAGTCGTAAACTGTGGACATGTGGCCTCGATTAAAGGGCCCCCGGGGCGTCTGGTGGCCCCGAGACGAGAAGGGAGAGAAACGCCGCTGGAAACAAGGAAGCCTTCTCAGGAACGTTTGAGTCAACAAGTCACCTCTCTGCGACGTGCAGACAGTCAGGACCCTTTCTGCATTAAGGCCAGCAGCTTTAGCGTGTTTACATTAATACATGAAGCAGGAAACGGGCCCCATGAGGCTTTGGCCTCATGGGGTAGTGTCCAGTGCTATGCTACACCTCCAACTTAATCATCCTCACATTGCCGAGATCCAGCAGCAAAACGTCCCACAGTCAGTCCTCCATAAACTGAGTTTAATCTGGCCTAAGCCTCCCGGATTCCCCCAGCCCCCGAAGAGGGAGGCGTTTGTAGGTGGAGGGTATAATTGAGAGGGTGAGCATGTTCCGGCTCTGAGTGAGAAAACAGATGTTGCGCAGGCCGAGGCGGTGCAGCGGCATGCGCTTCTGGAAGTGTGAGTGCGTGCACGGCCTGCAATGTGGGCCGAGTCGAGGCTGGTTGTAATTGTGGGATTTGGATTTATATAGACAGACATAATTACACAGCGATGCAGAAAGAGAGGGAAATATTTAGAAAGCACCGCAGAGGGGAGTTATGTGTTCAGGATTATTTCAAGCATGTGCTGCAGATTCAGGAGGAACGTTAATTTGAGGTTTGTGCTCTGGTGTCGTCATGGCGGCTCACAGAGCGGCTGTGGCAACAGTTAGTCTAAGACTCCAGCTTTGAGCTCTGCACAAGTTTCTGCTGGGAATTTCCAGCCTGCAGGGGGCAGCAGTGGGAGCAGTGGTGTACCAGCTCCACATGTGGACAGAGTGGACCGGGATGCAACACATTTCATCACACAGGCCAAGTGGCGTCAGCTACAAACTGGGTACCAGGCTCAGCTGAAGTTCTGGCTGTGTCACAGATGGACACTAGGTGGTGCTGGAGCTCTCGTCCTTCTTCCTCTGGACAAATAAAAGTGCCCTTCAAAAATGTTTGTTTTGTTTGGTACACAAGTTGTCTGTTTATTAAACATTTAATTTAAATCTATAAATGAGTCCCGAGTTTGTACAGTTTGTACGCAACTAAAACATGAAGTCGTGTTCAGTGAAAGTTGGGTGTGTAAATTAAGTTGTATTTCCTATTTCTGTGTGTAAAAATGATGTGATGATCAGTGTTTCATTACGTAATAATCTCAGAAATATCTTGTTGCCCGGGCTGCAGTTGGTGGAACTGTTGCCTTGCAGCAGGAAGGTGTGAGGTTGAAATCCCAGTTTCTCCCTGGTCATGCATAGGCACTCCCCGCTTCTCTGGATTCCTCCCACAGTTCGAAAACACGCCAGGTCGATTCCTGTCTGCCTCTGTGTTACCCTGCGACGGACTGGCAACCTGGCCAGGCGACCCCACCAGGCGACCCCGCCAGGCGACCCCGCCAGGCGACCCCACCAGGCGACCCCGCCAGGCGACCCCGCCTCTCGCCTCCTGGAGACGGGCTCCACCCCCCATGACCATAAGAGGGTTCGGGTTCGATAATGGATGGATGCTGCTGTCAGTTTTCAGTGCCTTGAAGTTAAGCTCGTTAATCTGAACTCTGGCTTCATGCAGAAATAGATCAGATTATCCTTCAACAACAACCGGTAGAGTGTTGAATATCATTAATCACAGCATATGATTATTGATCAGGTTTGTGTGGATGGATGGTGAGTGAAATCAGTCCTTTATTAGAACCTGGTTGGTAAAACATCTCTAGAAGAAGAGGATGGTCTTCTCAGCAGTGCTAGAAGTGCTGCTGCCACCAGCAGCTCCAGCAGCTGACTTGGTGTCCATGTCTCTCCTCCCTGCTGGTCTCTCCTCCCTGCTGGTCTCTCCTCCCTGCTGGTCTCTCCTCCCTGCTGGTCTCTCCTCCCTGCTGGTCTCTCCAGCCTCAGTTTCAAACTGTGGGAGTTTTATGAATCGTCGGCGAGCTCTCAGTGGAGCGTGGCGCCGAGCGGCAGCATGTTTATTCTCACACTTCCAGCAAGGCGCTCGTGAACTAACATTTAGCCAAGTGTTTGTGTTTGCAGTCTGAGGGGACGGCTCGCCCCCCGCTGAGCCTCCGGCACCACATCAGAACCCGGGTCGTTCTCGCTGCACACAAACCTCTTTCTCTGCAGACATTTTCTTTGGCTGCTGCTTTTGTCGTGGCAGTTTCTGCTCTCACCACCCTGCCTCTACCCCCTCATGTGCCCGGCCCCCCAAACCCTGACATAGCGACCCGCTTGTCCTCTGAATGCCTCCCAATGTGAACTTTCTGCTCTCACTCAACACTGCTAGTGCTAATCATGTTTGAAAAATACTCCAGCTTCAAATCGCCCTCGTTAAAGGAGCATAAGCTGCAGTACTGTGAAAGTATTCACAACCCTCAGCGTCCCTCTGTTTTGAATGCTAATATCACACGTGGTAATATTAACTCACATCTGACAGATGTGATATTCCAATTCAAGCTGGAATTGTGTGGGAAAGTAATCACACCCTAATAGCTGACTCTCCTGTCTTTGGCAGCAGCAGCTGCTCATCTCAGTCAGACTGAGGTCGAGATTTTGACGAAGCCATTTCAAACCATTCAGTGGTGGACCTGCTTCAGGTCATGACCTTCTCCTTGGTCCCATCATCAACTGTAACATGTTGTCCAGATCCAGAAGCAGCACAGTCCACCATACTGGTCTGTGCTGTGCAGTCCTACAGCTGAAGGTCTGACGTTTTGGTTCTACTTCAGATCAGGCAAACTTTTAACTCTTCAATCATTTTCATTTTCCCAGAAGTTACTTTTGCTCCTTGAGTGAAAAACACTGAATAGAGTCAGATTTCAATGCTTTGTAGTTTGATCAATGACTGAAAAGAATTTGGCACATTGTCATGGCAGGTCAAAAGGTTGCAAATGTTTATATATAATTTTCCCAAATGTTAATGAAACTTTCATTTTATACAGGAACGTGTGTCTGATGATCAAACTGCCATTGAGGATGAAAAGGAGCCAAGAGTCCAGAGAGGACGTCCACCTTGGACAGTCCATCACGGATGGAGACAATCTGCTGACGGATCCAGCCTGGACGGTTTTGGGCTGTGGGACAAACCTGGAGAAAACCTCTGTGCCAGTCCTGGGCCGCTTCTGTTTAGAAACTGTTATCCTGGTGGTGTGTGTCTGGTCCCAGGCGTACTGCAGAGAAACCTGCTGGAATTTCTCTGGGTCGGTTGATGGAGTCACAGATTGAGAAAACTTTCCCCCAACGGTCCTGATGGGAAGTTGGGTTCACTGAGGGCTTTCAGGCCTTGTGGTGGGTCTGCTGAATATTAATGTGTCAATTGATTTTTTAATATGATATTTATCTGTGGCTCCATCCAAAGTAAACAGAAAGGATTGGATGTAGGTTCTGTTTGCCACATTCACCACTGCTGAGGCCCAGTTCTCAGACTAAATAAGCTCTTTGATTAAATCTGAGGCGACCCGCAACCACCATTAGCTGCTGCCTCGGTCAATATGGTCTCTGTGAGTGGAAGAGCCCCCAGCCTGGCAGAGCGGTCCACTCCTGACCACATCACTCACAAAGATCCGGGCCTAGAGGCTGCCAGCGTTGATGCTGCCAGCGTTGATGCTGCCAGCGTTGATGCTGAGCGGCGGCTCGTCAGGGTGACTGAGGTTGTGGCTACGCCAGCTAACTGCGTCCCAAGCAAGCATGGCCAGCGGCGGTTGCTGAGGTGGTTGGACACTTTCAGCTCTTCTTGTTTACTTCAGTGATGGGCCACATTTATAAGATTAATGGCCCTGTAATCCAATATTCCATTTTATTACTCTGTGTCCTGTCAAGATGGCTGCAGAGATTATGAACCTGCAGCGGCTGGTTATTGGGCGACTGGCCGGTTGGAATCAAAGACTTCTGGGGAGCAGGCGATTGGATGATGGAGCACCAGGAAGAAGACTGGCTGTACTGGACTGAGAGAGCTTTTTGGATGTTGTTTGCTGCTGAAATCCAACTCCAGCTCTGCTGAAGGAGTTCACGTTCTAACCTGCGTGAAAGAACAGGCTGGTCTCTGTAGGCTGCTGTGTAAATACTTTTCCCTTTTACAGGGTTCTTACACATTCTTCTTGTCAGGATTCCAGACTTGCATTACAAGACTTCCTGCTCTCTTTAAACCAGGACTCTACTTGTTAGTGGCATCATGGCTTTAAGATGGACGGACATGTTGGACCTCCAGTTGTCTACAGGACGCTGCCATATTCATTGATTCAACAATGTGCTAGATTTTGACCCACTTTGGTTCCAATAGCAGGAAGAAGAGGAGTTTATGGAGGAAACACTGTGATGTGAAGAGGACCTTAAAAACCCACAACTAGGACCAAAATATTATCTTTCTGTGGTGCTGAAGAGGACTAGGCGCATGACCTGAAACCTTCCTGTGCTGGCAATGGAAGGCGGCTCCATTGGATTCAAAATTCAGTTGACTGTATTGTATTGATCAGCCAAAGAAATTAGCCTGGATCCTCATTTTACTCAGAATTCTGCAGAAGGAACCTTGTGATTTCAGGTTCTTTCAGATTGCTGTCAACATGCTGATGCTGACGGCTTTGCCACCCCATTTCTTCACACTTAGAAGAAATAGAGAGCTGAGAAAAAGTTTCACCATGGCTGCACAACGGCACCGGCCTGATCCAGAGCTGAGAACGCCTTGATGTGAGTCTGATTGGCGCCCAGCGGACGTAACTGTTAGTTAATGAGGTTGACATCTGGTTCCCGACACAGACGTAGTGAATGAAAGCTTGGTTCATCAATAAGAACTCCACTCACAGTGGCTGGTGCCTAATAAGGCACGGCTTTCTGACTCAACTATATATATATCAACTGGATATATGAGTGGTGTCCTGACTTGGTCATTTTGATCTCAATTACTGATTTTATTCAAGATTGCTGTAAGGAATTATTCAACGCTAAATGTATGCTAACACAACAGATGGACAGACAGAACGATGAACGTGATGAAGAGTGGTCCCAGACTCAAGAGTTATTCTTCTCTAGGTTTTCAGGATCTTTGTCCTCAAACAGAACAAAAGCACAATTTCAATGTTTTACTAGATCCTGGCGTTTATTGTGGTCACGCCCCAACAAAGACTGTACCCCACGATGGTGGGAACATTCTAGAGGAAGGAGAACGGGACGGCATGATGGCCAATCATTGTTTGGTCTTTAGTTGGATGTTAGCAGCTTCTCCTCACCGTCCACAGGGCTGATGTAATCCGGCAGATGAACCGCTGCGGCTGCTGCGCCGTTCTGGATCAGTAGGTCGCCGTAGGGGCTTCTCTGGCTGGCACTGGCCATCAGGTGGTAATACTCTGAGGGGTTGGCCCCCGGCGGCGGAGGGGGAAGCTGAACAGGGCCCGGTCCTTCAGATGCTCGTGGGTCACTGGGGAACAGACAGGAGGAGAATCAGAGCGATTGAGGGGGGGATTCCTCGAGGACAGACCGTGCTTTATAGGACGGTCTGTCCTATAAAGCATGTAAAGCATAAACCCTAACCCCTAACCCTATTCTCAGAGTGCAGGTGCACTTCTTTTACCAGAGCAACAGCAATATTGACATAAAATGTGTTCAAACCTGTATGCAGTAAAGTTTGAGACGTCAGAACCGATCAGAACCGGAGCTGGAGCTGACGGCTTATGGGTCGTCCCCACCCCCACTTCCTATGAGATGGAAGAGACCCGGGAGGCAAAGGGGCAACGGGGCACCTGGACTGGATACTTCTACTGCACCCAGTCTGCGTCCATCAGAATCAGTTCAGTGGAGAACCTGGATGATGTTTTTACTGCTTTACAGATTTCCTGGAACCTTCATCAGTGATTGAAACCAAATCAATGTTGACTCATTCTTGAGTCCATTATTCTTATAACTGTGGAAAAGATGTCATTGAACACTATTCTTATTATGATCCTGATGACCACAGATGTCTTTATTGTCCTGATGTGGATTTGTTTCTTCAATAATGACAGTAACAGCAGAATGCCAATAAAACAGAAGGTTAACTACCAACAAAAAGAAAACCCAGACAGGCTCCTGTGGTGATTTGTTGCTCCCTGGTATCTTGTGTCTTATCCAAACTGGTATTATCTTTTCAATCTCAAACAAACCCTGATGTGCTGTGACAATAACTTGATGACAGATGTGTTTCAGTAGCTGCAGCTGGAAATGGACTGTATGGCGGCTGATAATCAGGACTGGAACCTCCGTCTATACAGACTAAGTGAGACGCAGCCAAGCAGGAGGAGTTGCTCCTCAAACATCTGGATGTCTGCTCAGCTCTAATCAGCTCTAATCACTCACGTCTTCACTTCTAAACATCTCACCAACCGCAGGAAGCGTCCTCGTGACAGCAGTCTCCATGGAGATAACTAAAGGTAATTGTTCAACTACATAAACAAAACCTCGTTCAGCGGGAGAGAGAGGAGAGCCAATGTTTCAGTTTGACTGAATGAGGCGAGACGAGGGCTTCTGGTATTTATATTTAGGTTCTTGTGGAACGACTTCATGTTCTTGCCCTACGATAAACTGGACCTGATTCTCTCTGTGTCTCACAAGACTCAACTGTATGTTCCTGGTAGGTCAGTCACCAGGTCAGCGCCTGACCCCTGAGGTCATCAGAGACCCGTCAACTCAAAGATCGTGACCCAGAGCTAAACAATTCAGACTATCTCCCAGTTAATTGTGTACTGCAGTGATTAAAGTTGTACCTTCAGCCAGGCTCAGTCCTCGTGCCGCTGAGATCATGGACAGGGTGGGACTGCCGTGGACTGAGCGGAGGTACTGGTCCATGTGAGGGCCGACGTACGGATGGGGCAGGCTGAACGGGGACTCGCCGGTCCCAGCCGCGGCGTGTGGCGAGAGTCGAATCAGAGAAATGTCTGTGATGACTGGACTTCCTGTCAGTCCTGGGGGCTGTAAAGAGGAGGGAGGAGTTAAACACCTGAAGAATCACACATTCATGTGTTTAAGAACTAGACTCTGTGTCTTTTATTGAACTAAAATGTTTGAGTGTCAGTTTCCCTCCAGCCCTAACCCCACAGATAATACACAATAATCCCTTTGTGTTCACCTTCCTGTATTAAAGCCTGCAGCTACAAACAAGCCAGGACTGATAGCTTTCAATTGAGAGACGACAAGAGGCGTAGAAAGAACATTGCATCGGTTTGGGTGGCCAGAGCTGCTGGTCTCTCACCAGACTGCAGGACTAGACAGAACCCGGTGCAGCTCGGGTCCAGCCTGCTGCAGGATGGTCTGAATTTGTCCGCCTGTCAGATCAGGCTGAGCAGTAAAGTTGTCGTCTCTGGCAGGTAATTGGTGGATGTTTGAGAGAACAAAGACGAGTGAGTGTTGTAATTCCTGACAGCCTCCGGGCTGAGCTGGAGATGAAGATGCTTTTCACTGCTCTCAACTTGATCTTGTCCTCAGTCTGAGGTCCAAACACCTGAGTAACCATTAGAGGAGAGACATCTTGACAAAACAAGCAGTTCCTTCATACCGTGAACTCCTGACTCCTCTGTCCAAATTGTGCTGGCCTGTAGGCCTTGCCTACTAATATCGAAAGTTCAAGGTAAAAAGATTCTTTGTCTTTTTCAAAGGCCTGCAGGTTGTTGAGGCTGCGGCGGTGATGCTGCTCATCTTCTGAACCCTTTGTTGCAGTCTTTGTGCGACGTCCAGCACATCTGAACGAGCTGCTATCAGGAAGTTGAGGGGCACCACAGAGAGGTCATGACCCCGGCCTCTCCTAGACTAACAGATTGGAGTCCAACCTACAGTTCACTATGAGCAACATTAATGTTCAGATAATGTGAAAATTTCCACGTTTCTTTTCTCGGTAGCGGTCTTGTTATCTGAGCAGTTGCCGCTGCGTCCTGGACCCAGTTGTTGGTTTTGTTCTGCTCTGGTGTCTTTGACCCCACGTCTGTCCCTGAGACTCAAACTCAACACAGGAAACATAGAAGTGACTCAGAACAAACATAGAAGCTAAAGCTTCTGCAGTGAATGTTGCTGTGCTGTGAGTCAGGCTGGCTGCAGGTGAACGATGGGGCAGAAACTCTCGCTCCATTTCCAGTAAGCGCCTGCAGACTGCTGGTCTTGTCCCAGTGCCAACGTTCTGCCGTCTTCCACTGGAAACAGCCATAAAGACCCCTCTGTTTGGGGCGGCAGGGAGACGTGAGAACAAACAGACGGTCCATACACAAAAACACGCTTCGCTCGCCATCCGTGGAGGTTGGCACTGCCGTCTCAGATTAGCGCTGTGGCGATCTGCTGGGATAACTGGCACTGGGACGGCTTCTCGCTTCTTCTACAAGGTGTCTGCAAAGTCATCGCTCACCATGACTCCCAGTGAGACACTGAACAGGACAACCTTCACAAATCTGTCCAAACACGGAATGCATCCCATCATAAGGTACCAGGTTACGTCTGTTGACTGAAATGGTCATTAAAAGCCTAAATATTCATCACAAATGTAACTAAATATTAATCATTTATTTCATCCTAACTAAAACTTTTGTTGTGATTCAATGTCAGAAAATAAATAAAGCAAGTAACTATCTGGTTTAAGCTCTGAGGGAACGAAAAGGAAATAAAGAAGCTATTATTGTTTTCTATATTCAGGATTAATAGTTTTAAGATCTAAAAATAAGTTCATTAAACCATGACAAGCAAGATGAGGTGGATTCATAAAGATGTAAACCAAGAGATGAGAAGAGTTGGGAGTGAAATCATCAGTTGGAGGACGTGGAGAAAAAGAGCAGCTGCATCAGCAGTGAACTGTCCTCTTGCTGCTTTGGAATGGATCATCATCTCTTCTGCAAACGGATCAATAAAGATCAGATTTCACTTGTTCTCAGTGCCTTTGGTGGAGTCCTTGACAGTGAACCCTGCAGCAGAGCAGCCAGCAGCTCCTGAAGGCTCAGAGGGACGAGATGTTGGCGCCGAAGGCCGGCTGGTCCAGCCTCCACCACACAAGATGGAGGCCGGAGTGTTTCCTGTCTCCTGACCCTCTGTCACTCACAAGCTGTTTGGGAGGCAGAGTCGCTCTCGGTCCACTAGCTGCTGTTTGGCTCTGCTGGGAGGTCAAGGTGCAGCTTGTTGAGCAACAGCAGAAGTAAGAGCAGAGTCTGCTGAAGCGAGTCTGCTGAAGCGGAGTCTGGGCCCGGCTCCATCCAGAACCAGAACCAGAACCAGAACCAGCTGTGGATGGTTAGTTCTGGTTCCGACTTGTTGGAAGGTTCTACTATGATCGTGACCAGATCTTTTGACCCAAAACCACTGTCTCCCTGCAGCTTCTGCAATGCTGCATTCAAGTACATCTGGATTCTTTACAGTTTATCGACTGTCAGCAGTTATTGAAAAACAACAACGCTGAACGTTTTTTCAGCTACTTTTATTGATATGGAGATCGAATTAAACCTCGGTCAGTCTGAGCTGCTCTCTGCAGGTGAGCTCAGGTGTTCCTGCCGTCCTCCACCTCCGGACGTCCCTCCACCTCTGGACGTTCCTCCACCTCCGGACGTCCAGAGGATCTTTCTCTACGCAGCAGTTCTGACCCCAGTCCCGCATGATGGACTGAATCTTCCACTGGGACGGCGGTTCCAGACTCGGAGCATCAGGACCATCTTGTTCCTGCTGGAGGGGGCAGCAGATAAGGTGGGATTACCCCTCGGGGTAATTACCCTTTCTTCTGCCCCGCCGCTGTCACTAAGCATTTGGTTTTGTCTTGATTGTGGTGAAAAGGGTGTTGAGGCCGTGCGATCAAGCATGAAACTCTCCGGTGCTGATTGGCGACATGCCGCTCCCTGATTGACGGCTCCAAGATTCATTCCGCTTCTCAGTGCAGGGGAGCCGTGACGATGAGTAGGACCTTGGAGATGAAGAACATGTCCCCTCCCACTGTCCAAACTGTTCGCTTCCCTCCTTCCTCCTCACCAAACCAAACCAACGAAGGAATACGTGTCTGTAAATGGATGTAGTCGACACATTCCCGGCCGGGGGCTGCGAGGATTCACCGGGCCGCGGCTCCTGAACGACCACATGTGTTTGTGTACAGAGCGGTGCAGACCACGCTCCACCACACACAAACCTTCAGCATATTTGAACGTCTCAGAGCCTCTTTCTGCTGTCCGGCTGCTTCCCAAATCGCCCAGGACTCAGAGGATCCGTGTTCCTTACTGTGTTTTGTTGTCACTGAGTTTCCAGGCTGGATCCTGGGTTCCAGCGACCTGCTCGAACACGCCCACTCTCCTGTGCTTCTGGTTTTTGCAGAACATGCCTGACCACCAGCAGGAGGAAAAGCTCCAAGTCAAAGTGGACTGGAGCCTGCTGCAGAGGAAACGTTGCAGTGACGGCCAGAACTCGGTCAGATCACAGCGCCGCTCCCCGTTCCCGAACTCCTGAGCCGAGGCCAGACGAAGTCTCTGTCAGCCGTTAGAGAATTTGTCTCACGTTTTGAAGCTGAGATCCTGATGAATTAGCAGGAGGCTTCGTCAGTCTAGGGTTAGGGTGACGAATCGCTGCAGTGTTTGCAATGTGTCTCCTGATCAGCCAACTGAATTTGATGGAGCTTCTATTGGATCTGGGCTCCTCGGTTCCCTCCAGTCTCCTAATCAGCCGAAGGCCTGAGAGCTCCACACAGTGAGACTCCCTGCCGTGCTGCACACTGCCAGTCAGCTTCACATGAGGCTGAAATAAATCCCAATAAGTCGGAAAAACACAGAGAAACTAGAGGAGTAAGGAGAAACTGAACCTCATTTAAGGTACAGTTGGGTTTTTTCCAGATTTCTTCCAGAATGTTCAGATTGACAGATGATGGTTCTGACCCAGTAAAACATTCAGAACCTTCTGGATCCAACCAGAAGGTTCTGATCCATCCAATCACAGCTCTTTCTTTTTCCTGTTTTCTGACCAATCAGAGTCCAGAAGACAGACACACCCACCCTCCAGCAGATTTGGTTCTGATTGGTTCTGTTTAACGGACCAGATCTCCTACACCTGTTCTGTGGGTCCACCACAAAACTTCTTTACCGTGACCTTTAGGGGTCACGCAGGGAACATTTGAGTCTCTGATGAACAGGAAAAGGCAGGAGTCACCATAGCAACCAGAGAGGGAACCCAGCCGGGTCCGGTGACCTACCTGTGCATGGCGTGGAGCGGGTGTGGCTCGTAATGGTACCGGCCCTCATGGTGCCTGGTGTCGATGGGGACGGGGCTGTGGAACGGGAAGAGGTGGTGACCACCTGCAGAGATAAGAACACACAGCAGGGGGTGAGAGGAAACACTTGATCCAGTTTCTTATTCATGTGGGCCCAGCAGAAGCTTTTACTGGTCCCGTAACTCTGCACTTAATTCCAGCTTTTATTCTGTCGCCCCGAGAAACAGCGACCTATTAGTGACTCCCTCATCCAGACCAAAGCAGCTTCCAGCTGCCAAGATTGTATGGCTCAAACAAAGTCTGCAGAGATGCTGCACTTCCTGCCATAAAGCGTCTGAAGGCCGCAGGCGAGGCCCGTCAGAACAACGCAGCAGATCCTCATTAATTATCCCTCATTCCAGCAGCGATGCGCCTCATCTTCTACACACAAAAACACAATCCAGAGCGGGTTCGCCGCCTGCTGGGGTTAAAGGTCAGAGAACGGCCTCACCTGTTCTCTGATTTTTCCTCTCTGCAGATGCAACATGAATTTCATTTCCTAGCCGTGACTCACTATGCAGTCTGAATGCAAACTCTGAACTCTGACCCAGACAGACGAGCGCGTCCGCTCAGAGGAACGCCACAAACCGACGACAAAACTTTACTTTGAAAGAAGGAGAAACGTTTTCTGACCCGTTGGAGACGAGCCTCAAAAGTCAAGAAGACGCAGCGGCGGTGGAGCAGAACCTGCTCCTGCAGGCTCCAGCGGCGCAGCAGACTGTTGTCTTTAGACCAGCCAGACATTTCTGCTGCTTTAAGCCTGATTGAGCCTTTTGTTGTGTGACCGAGGCAATCATGGTGACGCTGCAGCGTCTTGTTCTCTGTGAATGTTGGTGGGATTACAGCTGAGAGAGGAAGACGAGAGTTTCCCTCCAGGCACACAAACTGCCGCCGCTCTTCGTGTCGGATCTCCAGATCGGGATGAGATCTGCTTCTTTGCTCAAGTCTTGCTCTGGTTGAGGATCTATAAACTTCTTTGAATTTCTGTCCCCAGAGGTTGTAGGGAGGAAAACAGGAAGTTTTCATGAAGCATTGGGTTCTTCTGTAGACTCGGCACGTTTCAATACGTCTTATTTGTCACTTTTTAGGACCTTTTTAATTCCTCCATGAATGAAATTTAAAACTGAAAAAAATCCTGCTGCTTTTGCAATCATGCAAAAGTTGTGAAGTTTCTGTTTGTGGCTCCTAAAAAGCCCTGCAGCGTGACCCCAGAGGTCATCTGTCGATGCTCCAGCCTCGTCTGGTTGCCAACAGGAAAGAGTCGGTGACAAAAACAAACAAACATGGCCGCCACATGGGCGGCGCCGTTGCTCCTCTCCATTCATTTCCTGTGGAGCTAGCATGGCGAGGCAGCGACCGCGAGCCGCCCTCCAGCCAAGAGGCCGATAACTTTCATGGAGGGGAATGTGTAGAAAGGTTTAGCGCTGCGGTCACCGTGGCGTCCTGGACGTTGAGTTTCATCGATCCACGGGACACAATTGTTGTTTGAGTGTCCAGATGAGGCCCAACACATTTACTTTCACCAGTGGAGCGTTACGCCGGGGCTTTCCCAGCTGTCTGAGCGACTGACTCTGAGCGGGCTGCCTCCCAGTGATCCAGAGAGTTTGTTTCAGAGGCGGAACCAGAACCCGGACCGGTCTGCTGCCTGGCGGCTGTGAGGTGTGTTAATAAAGCGGAGCACCGGAGGGTCCGGAGGCTCTGGAGGATCTGGAGGCTCTGGAGGATCTGGAGGCTCTGGAGGCTCTGGAGGCTCTGGAGGCTCTGGAGGATCTGGAGGATCTGGAGGATCTGGAGGATCTGGAGGCTCTGGAGGCTCTGGAGGATCTGGATCTGGAGGATCTCTGGAGGCTCTGGAGGATCTGGAGGCTCTGGAGGCTCTGGAGGCTCTGGAGGATCTGGAGGCTGGAGGCTCTGGAGGATCTGGAGGATCCGGAGGATCTGGAGGCTCTGGAGGCTCTGGAGGATCTGGAGGATCCGGAGGCTCTGGAGGATCCGGAGGCTCTGGAGGATCTGGAGGGTCCGGAGGCTCTGGAGGCTCTGGAGGCTCTGGAGGATCTGGAGGATCTGGAGGCTCTGGAGGATCTGGAGGCTCTGGAGGCTCTGGAGGATCTGGAGGATCCGGAGGCTCTGGAGGATCTGGAGGCTCTGGAGGATCTGGAGGCTCTGGAGACTCTGGAGGATCGGAGGCTCTGGAGGGTCCGGAGGCTCTGGAGGATCTGGAGGATCCGGAGGCTCTGGAGGCTCTGGAGGATCCGGAGGATCTGGAGGGTCCGGAGGCTCTGGAGGATCCGGAGGATCTGGAGGATCCGGAGGCTCTGGAGGATCCGGAGGCTCTGGAGGGTCCGGAGGCTCTGGAGGGTCCGGAGGCTCTGGAGGGTGGAGGCTCTGGAGGGTCCGGAGGCTCTGGAGGATCCGGAGGCTCTGGAGGGTCCGGAGGCTCTGGAGGGTCCGGAGGCTCTGGAGGATCTGGAGGATCCGGAGGCTCTGGAGGATCCGGAGGCTCCGGAGGGTCCGGAGGCTCTGGAGGGTCCGGAGGCTCTGGAGGATCTGGAGGCTCTGGAGGATCTGGAGGCTCTGGAGGATCTGGAGGATCTGGAGGCTCTGGAGGATCTGGAGGATCTGGAGGCTCTGGAGGATCTGGAGGGTCCGGAGGCTCTGGAGGGTCCAGAGGCTCTGGAGGATCTGGAGGCTCGGCTCCTCCCGGTGGATGCGGGGTGAGGAGGGCTCAGCAGGACCTTCCATCACCCAGACAGCTGCATTGTTCTGCAGGCTGCAGAGACGCCTCAGGGTTTGATTTACGGCCCGTCCCTCTGACTGCAGACCCGTCAACGTCTGACGTCTCGGGCGGCTTCCTGAGGAACCGCCCGCTCATCGTTTCCTCCTCAGCGTCTCTCCGACCCAACCAGCAATTTTCCTGCAAATGGACTTTTGTTGTTCTGATTTCAGAATAAAATATTTCTAAATAAATTATTTATGATCAAAAAACATCAAACTGGAATAAAAGTGACAATGATGCAATAAAGTCTAATTATTTCCTTAAATTATAATGGAATAAATTTAAGTGAAAGTAGAAAATTAGACTGAGTGGATTAAAGTGGATCCTGGATGCTTCCCATTCAATGAGACATGAAATATGAACTATCTTTATAATCAGAGGTAAACTCAACAAGATTAACTGGAATAATTAACATTTAATTCATCTGATTTCAGTGAGTAAAACTGAACTAAATGACTTGAACTGAAACATTTCAGCTCTGGATCCTAATAACTGCAATGAATCTGAGCAGAAACGGAAACATCCGTCCGTCCTGCAGGACGTCCTGGAGGACGAGACGCTGGGGACGAGACGCTGAGAGGAATCGTCGTCTGTGGAGCTTTGAGGGACCAGAGGCGAAACAAAGAGGCCAACAGGCGGGGGAGGGGCGCTCACACAGGAAATTCCAGCAGGAAGAGTTGGCTCAGTTCCTAACGACACAGCGCCAACATCTACACACACACACACACACACACACACCTATACACAGACACACACACACCTATACACAGACACACACCTATACACACACACACACCTATACACACACACACACAGACACACACACACACACCTATACACACACACACACACACACACACACCTATACACACACACACACACACACCTATACACACACACACACACACACACACACACACACACACACACACACACACACAGACACACACACTATACACACACACACACACAGACACACACACACACCTATACACAGACACACACACATATACACACACACACACCTATACACACACACACACACACACACACACACAGACACACACACCTATACACACACACACACACAGACACCTATACCACACACACACACAGACACACACACATATACACACACACACACACACACACACACACACACAGACACACACACAGACACACACACCTATACACACACACACAGACACACACACACACACACCTACACACACACACACACACTACACACACACACACACACAGACACACACACCTACACACACACACACACACACACACACACACACACACACACACACAGCTCAGAGAAGAAGCGACTGAAACTCAGAGTTGGCGGTGCCGGTTCTCCAGAACCTGATGAAACCCAGAGGGTTTCTGGTTCTGGACGGATCCACACGGAACCTCCAGGGAGAGTAAACAGTACCGGGTTCGGGCCAGAACATCAGATCTCTGGGACAAGACCAAACCGGATTTGGACCCTGGACTGGTCTGTCCAACAGAACCAGAATACTAGAGTACATGGTTCTGAGCTTTGAGCCCCGTCTTGTGGTTCTGGTTCTGATGCTTTATGGATTTTAATGCTGTTGCCTGTTTTCTGATTCAGAGGAAGATTTTTCTGTGCTGAGGTTTGATGATTAAAATCTCAGGCCTGTGTTTACATGTGTGGTAACCATGGCGCCCTGATTGCTTCCTGCTCCGGTTCCTGTCCCGGCCTGTTTGCGGTTCCGACCCGGCCGGTTCCTCCCTGTGAGCCTCATCCATCACGGAGCTGCTGCTCCTCTGATCGTCTCACCTGAGCAGAGGCTAATTGGCGCCGAGGGAAGCGGCAGCAGCTCTCAACAAAACTACAAACGAAGCTTCGATCAAACTTTGCTTTTGCTGCCGACGGCGGAAACGTCTCTGCTGACGAGACGTGAAATGAGCCACGTGGATCGTCTGCTCGTGGCGGGAACCTTCAGACCTCTGATGAAGAAGAGCGATGAGCCGCCAGGCCGACCGGCCCCTGATTTATCGCCCGGCGTCTCCCCACAGGGCCGGAGCCATCAGTTGATCAACACACGACTCGGTTCAGGCAGGAAACAAGATCCGGAGCCCGGAGCGGATCCGCCGGACCCAAAGGAGGACCGGCGTCAGAAGATGGATGGATGCTGAGTTTATATAGTGCGTTGTTGCTGCAGCTGCTCCAGTTGGTTCTTAGTGGTTAAACTGGGAACCAGTTCAACCACTAAGACGATGTTCTATTGCCAGATTAAATGCATTTCTTTGTTATTGTCTTTTTAACCTTTGAATTATTTATTTGACATTTTGAATCATGATGCTGTTGACCAGCCTGCTCCCACTGCAGCGCCCCCGCAGGGCGACCGCGAGGCTGCAGTCGGACCATTTAATCCGGCCCAGTGAGCGGCTTGGCAGAGCAAGAGTTCTGCTTGGTTCTGATTGGTTCTGCTGCTGCTGGCACTGCGATCCTTGGCCTCTGACCTTTCCTCCTGGGTCGAACTGCTTCCTGTCTCATAGATCTTTTCAGGGTCAGGGGTCAGAGTCAGGGTTAACAGCCCTTCAGAAGCCAAAGGAAAACAAATAACTGCCGTCAGTTCCCGGCCCGGTCCAACGGCCCGGTCCACCGTCACACCGGGTCCGGACCTGCAGTGGAAACTTCATAAAAGCTGCCGATTTCAAAAAAAGAGATGAAATAATAAAAACAACCAACCAGACCGGACCAGAAAGCAATAAAAGATGCTTTGAGTTACAGGATGAGCAGAACCGAACCCGTCTGCGTTAAGCAGTCCAGAACCGCCCCGGTCCATAATTACAGGTTTCCTCCAGAAACGAAACATTAAAACCTGCAGAGGAAAATTACAGTTTCCTGAGAGGAAACGTCAACAAGAGCAGGAATCCAGCTGATCCGTGGGAAAAATCACCTGAACCCACGGAAGGTTCTGGTTCCGACCCACTTTGATCCCGAAATCAGAATAAAATATGAAACTGAATAAAATCAGCAGAAATTCATGGAATCCTAAAGTTTTTATATCTGAACCTTTTGGTCAAATTATGAATTGATGACATTGAAGGAACGTCTCAACGTTGATGACTTCATTAATATTTGCTTTTTACCACATTTATAAAAATGTTCTCCTGTAAGAGAGTTCTGTGTTCCGGTTTGACCCGGTTCCATCAGGTTCTGATCGGCTGCATTTGGTCTCACTGAGTTTAACAAACAAAGCAACTGGAAAAGGTTTTGATTTTTAATAATAATCCCATAACAACTGCTGGTGTCATGAAACCAGTACCGGTACCGGCCCGATGCTCTGACCCGGTAACGGTTCCTTGTGGGCGGGGCCAGATCCCACTCCATGGTATCATGTTTTAAACGTCTGCAGCAGCGTTAATAATTGAACCGGAGAAGAACCGATACTAACTACGCGCTTTCAGTACTTGGAATAGGCCAAATATGCTGAACATCCCTGATAATCATAATCATAATAATAATAATTGCACCAAAATATTAGAGCTTAATTAGGAAACTGTTTCCCTCCATGCTTGATGTTTGGGTCGGATCGGGTCGGTTCCGGCTCTGCAGCAGACCTGTCTGTACCTGCAGCTGACGGGTCGGGGACGACCCGCTTCGCTTTGAAGGCCGAGCCAAGAATTCACAGAGCAGCAAACAACACACACACACACACACACACACACACACACACACACACACACACACACACACACACACACACACGCACCTACGCACACGTAACTCATCCACGATTCCTTAGCGATGTTAAGGTCGCGCCGCAGGACCTGACCTGGAAATGATTCAGGATGCTAACGTTTGACCCTGAAATGCGTCAGTTGGACTCTCTTTCTATCTACGTTGTTGATCTTGTGTTTCCTGCTGACAAGTAAAAATGAGCAGAAGCTAATGCTAATGCCAAGATGTCCGTCATCTTCTTCTCCTTCCAGCCGACGGCTGTGAGACTCGCTAACAGCAAAGCCCTCAGTTTCTGAATGTGCTGCATTTTATTCCTGTAAAGTTCGAACACGATGAGCAAAGTATGAAGTTCATTCAACTTGAGAAAATTGGGAATATTTTATGTCAATAATTGCATTAAAAGACTCACAGTGACTCATGGGAAATGTGAGCTAACGTGAGGGATTAGATGCTAATGTAAGGGGTTAGCATGCTAATGTGAGGGGTTAGATGCTAACGTGAGGGGTTAGCATGCTAACGTGAGGGGTTCGATGCTAACGTGAGGGGTTAGCATGCTAATGTGAGGGGTTAAATGCTAACGTGAGGGGTTAGCATGCTAACGTGAAGGGTTAGCATGCTAACGTGAGGGGTCAGATGCTAACATGAGGGGTTAGCATGCTAACGTTTATACAACAATGCAGTAATAAATAAATAAATGCAGGAAGTTATAGGAACCAGGATCGGGCCGGTTGGGTTTGGACCTGCAGCTGGGCCGTCTCTGGAACCTTCCACAACTCTTCATCGTCCAGAACTTTTTAGGACCTTTGACCCACAGAACCGCTTCGTGGACCAGTTGTGATGTAAGATGGTTCATTTCTGCTTCATGCTTATGAAGGCAGAAGGTTTTCCAGGACCTTTGACCCCTGCAGCGTCTCCCAGGGAGTTCAGGAGGCAGCAGGGACTTCCTGACTGCAGGACAGTAACGGCCAATAGTATTTCCTGGAAGCCGGTTGCTTCTCGTCTGTCAGGCTTTACTGAGCCGCTGGAACGACAAGCTGCTGAGAAACCAGGAAGAGCTGCAAATATCAAGAGTTCAGGATCAGATATTCATCACTTTCCTTTCATAAAGTCACACATTTTAGAGGAATTATCATAATGCAGCAAAACTGGGAGCAAAAAGTTTTTCTAAACCAGATTCCATTCAGTTTTCTAATATAAATGATTCACATTGAATCGTGTCTTCAGTATTTCCTCTGGATCTAAACAACTTTACATAAATTCATTGCTTCATTTTCACGTCTGAAGCTGCAGGATGGAAACGTTTTTTTGACAATTCCTGCAAAACTGTTGGGGGGCCTGAGGGTCATGGGGGTGAAAGGTCAGGGTGGAGGTTAGGGGGTTCCACCGGGAAAACCAGAATCATTGAGTCCATGATTAATCTGCTGACCTTTCCCAGTCCAACCAGTAAGACTGGATCCACAGAGAAGCTGGTGGAGGTGGGCGGAGCTAAATCAGGACAATCCAGCAGCAGACTGGAGATTGGGGTCAAAGTTCACCTTTCAGCAGGACACCACCTTGAACCTGCAGCCAGAGGTATTATGGGATGGTTTAGGTCAGAGCAGATCCATGATGTAGTTAAAGTCCAGACCTGAATCCAACTGTGGAAATTTCATCATCAATGTCATCACAAATCACCAAATGTTATGATCATGTGACCCCACGGCAGGTCATGTGACCCCGATGGCTCCACATGTGAACACCTGGAGGATCCAGAGGACTCGCTGGGAGTCGGGTTGCAGCGTCCCGGCCTGCAGGCGCACGCTGGGACGCAGGGAGAGAGAAGGACAGATGGGGGACAAGCGGTCCCAGTGTCCCTTGTCCATCGGCGCTTCCATGTTTTCACTGAACTGGTCCTGCAGGACCACGCACGTCCCCCGAGACATGAGCAACCTGAGCTGCTTTCACAACAGACAAGCTCCTTAATCCCAGATTAGCGTCTGCTCAGGATGTTGTTGCATTAAGGGATCACTGCGCAGCCTCCAATCAAAACTCTTTGTTTGTTTTGCTCACAGATGTAATTTACGGCTGTTAGCTTGAAGCTAGCCCGTTGACGCTAGCACCAAGCGACACCGTCTCACTCAGCAGACTCTCCACCGCTTCACCTTCGCTTCAGTGACTCCTGATAATCATAATCACTGAGTTTGTGGCGCTACTTCAGAAATATTAGCAAGAAATGTTCCAGAATTTTGAAATTCCATCCAAAATCTACATATAAAGATAAAAAATGAGGGAGAAAACAAGCAGATCTTTACGGTTTAAAGAGCTTCCATTGCTCTATTTTTGTCACTCGCTGCATCAACGTTGGACTTTAACTTGACATGAAGCAAGTCTGAGAATGTCTGTCTGTCTGTCTTCTTCTTCCTGCAGGTGCATTTAGCATCACTTCAACTCAATGTTTTTGTTGGAACTTTGCAACAAAAACACCTTCCAGCAGAAACGATGCAGGGAGAGGTTCCAGATCTCAGAAAAACTGGAAGGATTTCAGAAAGAGCATCAGCCTGGAAATGAAAACAGTCAGATGGTTTCCATGCCTGAAAGCCCCGCCCACATGCTGATGTACGGCTTCATCACAGCGTCATCACAGCATCATCACAGCATCATCACAGCGTCATCACAGCATCATCACAGCGCCATCACAGCGTCATCACAGCGTCATCACAGCGTCATCACAGCATCATCACAGCATCATCACAGCGTCATCACAGCATCATCACAGCGCCATCACAGCGCCATCACAGCACCATCACAGCGCCATCACAGCATCATCACAGCGCCATCACAGCGTCATCACAGCGTCATCACAGCATCATCACAGCGCCATCACAGCGCCATCACAGCGCCATCACAGCGCCATCACAGCATCATCACAGCGCCATCACAGCGTCATCACAGCGTCATCACAGCATCATCACAGCGCCATCACAGCGCCATCACAGCATCATCACAGCGCCATCACAGCGCCATCACAGCGCCATCACAGCGTCATCACAGCGCCATCACAGCGCCATCACAGCGCCATCACAGCGTCATCACAGCGCCATCACAGCGCCATCACAGCGCCATCACAGCGTCATCACAGCGCCATCACAGCGCCATCACAGCGCCATCACAGCATCATCACAGCGTCATCACAGCGCCATCACAGCATCATCACAGCGTCATCACAGCGCCATCACAGCGCCATCACAGCGCCATCACAGCGTCATCACAGCGCCATCACAGCGCCATCACAGCATCATCACAGCGCCATCACAGCGCCATCACAGCGTCATCACAGCGTCATCACAGCGTCATCACAGCGTCATCACAACGTCATCACAGCGTCATCACAGCGTCATCACAGCGTCATCACAGCGTCATCACAGCATCATCACAGCGTCATCACAGCGCCATCACAGCGTCATCACAGCGTCATCACAGCGTCATCACAGCATCATCACAGCGTCATCACAGCGTCATCACAGCATCACAGCGCCATCACAGCGCCATCACAGCGCCATCACAGCACCATCACAGCGCCATCACAGCGCCATCACAGCATCATCACAGCGCCATCACAGCGCCATCACAGCGTCATCACAGCGTCATCACAGCATCATCACAGCGCCATCACAGCGCCATCACAGCGCCATCACAGCGCCATCACAGCATCATCACAGCGCCATCACAGCGCCATCACAGCATCATCACAGCGCCATCACAGCGCCATCACAGCGCCATCACAGCGTCATCACAGCGCCATCACAGCGCCATCACAGCATCATCACAGCGTCATCACAGCGCCATCACAGCATCATCACAGCGTCATCACAGCGCCATCACAGCATCATCACAGCGTCATCACAGCGTCATCACAGCGCCATCACAGCGCCATCACAGCGTCATCACAGCGCCATCACAGCGTCATCACAGCGTCATCACAGCGTCATCACAGCATCATCACAGCGCCATCACAGCATCATCACAGCATCATCACAGCGTCATCACAGCGCCATCACAGCATCATCACAGCGCCATCACAGGGGATCTGGCTGATTTAAGTCCTTCACTTTTCATGCAGTTTTGCTGAAAGCTGTTTCGGCGGCGACATCTTTGTGCTGTGACGCTAATTAGAGTGCGCGTATCCATGGAAACAAACAATAATTTGTGATGTTGAGCGTTTGGTTCAATACATGCGTGACACAAACGTCACTACGATGCTCCCTCTCTGGTGTATGGAATGCCAGGAAGGCCAAAGAGTGCCAGGGTTGGTACTGGTCATGGAAAACCTGGAAAGTCATGGCATTTCATTTCTAGTCATGGAACATGATGGAATTGGCAAATTGTTTCTGTGGTTCTTGTCTCAGTCTTGACTGTTAAGGACTCCAGGTTTTAACTAGACCACAACACTTTATCGTTAACATCCTTGTTTTCACTGATAATGACGTGTTTCCGCTCCCTCTAAAGAACATAGAGGATGAATTGTCTGGTTTTTCTTCCTTAGGCAAAGATGTAGACATATTAAAGATGTTCCAGTATTTCTTTAATAACCATTAAATGTGCAGTGATTACACTAATTTACAGTTCTGCTGACAGATCCAAAAGAAAGCAGCGATGCACTGATTGCAGTTTTCGGGCCGATCAGCAATCTTTAAAAACTTGTTGATTTGTTTTGTTTGTGCAAAATATAGTGAAAAAGTCACTAAGTTGGGGTGACTGTAGCAAACCGGCGACCAGAGAGTTGAGCTGCTCTGTGTTGGCCGAGCAACAGGAGACAGTAGCTGATTCCTGCAGAGGGCCCACACTGGCTCAGGCCCAGGGGCCCTCGCCTTCCTGAGTCCGGCCCTGTGTGGCTCAGACAAGACTGTGACCAAAGTCTGCAACAAAGTGATGCAACGTTCAGGAACGATCCGAGTCCTCTGAACGATTCTGTACTGTGAACGATAGTGAAGAGTTTTTGTAATGTTCTGCACTGCAGTGGATATTATCATCTTAAAAATATATATTTATTTATCATTCAATAAGCCTCCGGTTGAAGACTAGCGGTGTTGCTGTCTGTCTGTTCCAAAGTCTCATAGAAGGAGTCACTTCTGTAGTTCTGCATATGTACACTCTTGTGTTTGCATTAGCAGTTTGGACTGGGCCGATCCGGGTCAGAATGTAAAACTCATTGGGGGAGGGTTATGATGCAGAGCAGACAGGTGGTTCTGATGGTTCTGGTGGTTCTGGTGGTTCTGGTGGTTCTGATGGTTCTGATGGTTCTGATGTTCTGATGGTTCTGATGGTTCTGATGGTTCTGATGTTCTGATGGTTCTGGTGGTTCTGGTGGTTCTGATGTTCTGGTGGTTCTGGTGGTTCTGATGGTTCTGGTGGTTCTGGTTCTGTTTGATGGTTCTGGTGGTTCTGGTGGTTCTGATTGCTCTCTCTGCTCCTCGTTAGTAAGTCGTGACTCTGAGGCCCAATCGGGCCCACTCTGGGTTCTGGTGGATGTAATGCTAACATGAGGCGCCGTCATTCACAGAGAGGTTTTGCGCCTCATGGGCTGCAGCTGCTTTTCTCTTCAGCAAGGTTATAAAAATTCAGCCTACATGGCACAACGTGGTCATAACAGCATCAACAATTAATGCGTCTCAATATTTTCTCCTCTTGTTTGAAGAAGTTGAGGTTCCTTTTGAGGAGGTGCCAGCTGCTGGACCGGCCCAGTTTCTCCTCAAACATCCCTGAACAATTAATGAATGCAGGCCGCCGAGTCCATCATTAGCCAAAGAAAGCCACACTGTGACACGACAACTTGTTAGCATTTCAAAGAGCAGCCGCCTGCTTCGCTGCGGCTCCTGGCCGGCTCCTCGCCAGCCGGCCGCTGCCAGGCAGGGCAGCTTTACTAATTCATGACATTTACGCCCCGGAGGTGAGACGACCGTCCTTCGCCCTCATTACAGCTTTTCTCATCACAACTTTTCTCATCACAACTTTTCTCATCACACATTCTCTGACGAGTCGGCTCTGACTTCGGGTCGGAACCGATTCATCAGCCGGGCAGCGTCTCGTCATACCACACTTCCTGTTCCTGCAGCACACGTCAACCAGCAACAACCAGAGAGCAACTTTAGAGAGCAACTTTAGAGAGCAACCTAAAAGAGCAACTTTAGAAAGCAACCTGAGAGAGATCAACCTGAGAGAGAGCAACTTTAGAAAGCAACTTTAGAGAGCAACCTGAGAGAGCAACTTTAGAGAGCAACTTTAGAGAGCAACCTGAGAGAGAGAGAACAACCTGAGAGAGCAACTTTAGAAAGCAACTTTAGAGAGCAACCTGAGAGAGCAACTTTAGAGAGCAACCTGAGAGAGAGAGAACAACCTGAGAGAGCAACTTTAGAAAGCAACTTTAGAGAGCAACCTAAGAGAGCAACTTTAGAGAGCAACTTTAGAAAGCAACCTGAGAGAGCAACTTTAGAAAGCAACCTGAGAGAGCAACTTTAGAAAGCAACCTGAGAGAGCAACTTTAGAAAGCAACCTGAGAGAGCAACTTTAGAGAGCAACTTGAGTGTCTACCTCTGCTCATGCCGCTGGAGAAAGGTTTCTTGGGAATCTCGGAGAAGCTGCTCCCATCTGAACCAGAACCTTTGACCTCCTTTTTGTCCATTCTGCTGAATCCACCTGGAGAGAAACAGAACACAGGTAGAGATGATGGCCAGGTGATGAGGTGGACTAGAAATGAAGCTCTTCTCTCTGGATCAACTTCCAAACATTTCAAAGTGATGATTCCAGGATGATTATAGTACTTGATACATATAAGCCGCAGAGTCACAGGGTCACGGGGTCACAGGGTCACGGGGTCATGGGATCGCAGGTTGGTCAACATGTCAACACATTCTTGTGTCAGACTTTTTTAAAAATACTTATTATAACTCAAATTATAACACACTATTTTAACAATATATGTAGATTTTTTGTGATATTTCTATTTTCTTTTCAAATGATGTTATTATGACTTCGCTGCAGTTTTTAAAGTGCTACATCAATAAATTTGACGTTGATAAAACTTGGTGGGAGCAACAGAATCATCGTCTGCAGACCAAACACAACAGCAGGTTGAAAGGAGATTTGCTCCCTACTCCTGGGTCAGGGTCAAAGGTCAGCGCTGTTTGATGAAGGCCGACTGTCTGTTGGAGCTGCAACAAGTCGACTGAGTGCTCTGCCACATTTGATCCATTTTTGACCAAAACTTCAGTTTTATTCAGAGAAGTGGAAGGAAACGACTGAAATCTTTCAAGCATTTCTAGTAGTAACAATCTGAAAAGTGTGGCATGCAATTCTATTCATGGTGTCTGCGTCAGAACACAGTAGAGCCTCCTCTGCAGCTCTGCTGGGTTCATTCTCTTTTAGATCAGACTGGATGGAAAACAGCAGTTTTCTTCCCACAGAGCCACAGATGGATTCAGATCTGGACTTTGACTAGGCCATTCTAACCCATGAGTCTGCTCTAAACCGGGTCCTCCTCCAGGACAGTCCTGGTTTCGATCTCTGCAGCTCCTCCAGAGTCGCTATATTTCATGAGTGCAGAAAGATTTCCTAATTGGACTCTCTTGGAAGATTTGAAGTCAAAGGCCATAAACAAGCTCTGACAGAAACTCCCAAAGGAATTATTTAATTGACCTTAAAGAGCTTCTATCTGTAATATTCACTGAATATGACTGTTTAATAATTGTGGGAGATTTCAGCATCCATGTTTATTGACCTAAAGACAGACTAAAACTTCACTCTGGAGCTGATGATCAGTCAGGATGTGATTGATGTTTAATCAATTCAGGTTCATCCATCAGCCAAAAGTTTCATCACTTCTTCACCTGGACTTTAAACACTCACCGGCCACTTTATTAGGTACACCTGTCCAAGTGCTCATTAAGGCAAATGTGAGTTGCTGCCAGTAATGTAGGCATGTCGACAAGGCCAAGACGATCTGCTGCATCTTAAACTGAGCATCAGAACGGGGAAGAAAGGTGGTTAAAGTGACTTTGAATGCGGCATGGTTGTTGGTGCCAGATGATCTGATGTACTGGGATTTTCACTGATGAGTCTTGATTTCTGCTGTGACATTCGGACGGCCGGGTCAGAACATGAAAGCGTGGATCCATCCTGTCTGGTACCGACGGTTCAGGCTGGTGGTGCTGGTGTGGAGGATATTTTCCTGGCACACTTTGGGCCCATTAGGACCAGTTGAGCATCGAGTCAACATCACTTGAGTATTGTTGTTGATCATGAACATCCCTTTATGATCACAGACTACCATCTTCTCACTGCTACTTCCAGCAGGATAACACCAAGTCATAAAGTGTGAATCATCTCATCTGGTTTCTTCATTATGAGTTCACTGGACACAAATGGCCTCCACAGTCATCAGACCTCAATCCAATAGAAAACCTTTGGGATGAAGTGGACCGGGAGATTGGCATCATTGATGTGCAGCCAACAAATCTGCAGTAACTGCCTGATACTGTCATGTCAATCTGGAGCAGACTCTCTGAGGAATGTTTCCAGAACCTTGCTGCATCAATGTCACCAAGGATTAAGGCAGTTCTGAAGGCACAAGGGGTCTAACTGGTACTAGCCACATGTTCCTAATAAAGTGACCATCTCGACCAGCGGTGCCCAAAGTGGGTCCAGAAGGCCCGGCATCCTGCATGCTTTATTCTATAACAACCTTTCAGCAGGTCCAGGTTCTCCTTCGGCCTCCAACGATCCATCATTGGATCCAGGTGTGTTAAACTAGGATGGGCCCTCAGGGGCCCACTGGGCTCCACTAATCTAGATAATAATTTCTATTCTAAGATCATTGATTCCATTGAACCAATGATAACTGAGAAAGACAAACTGACACTAAACACAGGAAACTTTCTTTACAGGAAGAAACAGAAACACAAAAATGATGGAACTTTATTTGCAGCAGTGACAGAATCACAAACCGTCCAGCCTGAAACACGACCAGCAATGGATTTACCGAGAAATTTATAGAGAAAAATCTAAAAATCAGAAGATTAATCTGCACATCCACACTAAATCCAGTAGCAAAGCTACAGCCAAACAAAATATTGTCCAATTTCAACTACTTAATTATAAAAGTCTAGAAGAAATTATGATTCAATTAATCTCTTCCTGACCCACAGCTTTCTTTCAGAAACTCCAGCCTTCAGTAATCTGATCTCAACAGACCCCAACCCCAACCCCAACCCCCAACCCCAACCCCCAACCCCAAACCCCAACCCCAACCCCCAACCCCAACCCCAACCCCAACCCCCAACCCCAACCCCCAACCCCCAACCCCAACCCCCAACCCCCAACCCCAACCCAACCCCAACCCCAACCCCAACCCCCAACCCCCAACCCCCAACCCCCAACCCCCAACCCCAACCCCCAACCCATTCCAATTATAACACAATATGCAACAACAACTAAACAGATAAATTACATTCTGAAAATTAATTACAGACAACTCATTGAAGGACGAGAATTATTAAAAAACTTTAATGTTATTTCTGCATATAGAAGAAGTAGGAATTTAAAAGACATTTTAGTAAGAGCAAAGCTTCAAGAAATTCATGAAAAAAAGAGAAAATTATTACAAAACATATTTAAAAATACAAATTTTGTAAAAAATCAAACAAATGGGGAAATATTTAGAGTAAATCAAAGTTTTGATCCCCAATCAAGAAATTGCATATACATTATTATTTGCTCAAAATGTGGAAAACAATATGTTGGTGAAACAAAAAATACTTTGGCAACACAGATTTGGCAACATAAATATAACATTATGAGAAAAAAAGAGACAGAGACGGAATTGGTTCAACATTTTATTAATCATAGTTGGAACTCTTTAACAATTTCAGGACTTCAGAGTAATATATTATGGACAGACATGGAAAAAAAAATGGGAAAGGAGATGGATTTATAAATTAAACACAAAGAGTCCATATGGATTAAACAAAAAATAAAAAAATGTAAATAATTGGAGGTTAACACCAAAATTTTCTAAAATTTCTTATTTTTTAACCCCTACCTTTCTCTTTTCCTAATCTTAACCTTTGACCTTTTCCTAATCCTAACCCTTTAACCTTTATATTTTCCTAAACCTAACCTCTTTTTTCCACTTTACCTTAACTTTAACCTTTGACCTTCTCCTGATCCTAACCCCTTAACCTTTCCCTAAACCTAACCACACCTCTCTCTTCTCTCTTTTTTCTTTTTTCCACCTTTATCTTAACTTTAACCTTTTACCTTTCCCCAAACCTAACCTCTTTTTCCATCTTTACTTGAACTTTAACCTTTGTCTTTTCCCTCATCCTAACCCCTTGACCTTTCCCTAAACCTAACCCCTTGACCCTTTGACCTTTAACCCCTAAACTCTTTTCTAACCCCAACCTCTTTTTCCATTCTTTTTCTCTAACTTCTTTTTCTCATTTTCTTATTTCTTTGTTTACTTTTTTCATTATTTCTTATTTTTTTTAAATATAGGAAATCATTTAAATTCATCTTTTTGGTTGAGTTAAAATCTTAATTGGTATTTTATTCTATGTTGCATGCTTTTGTGTTTTGTGTTTATGATGTAAAGCACTTTGAAATGCCTTGTAGCTGAAATGTGCTATACAAATAAAATTTGATTGATTGATTGATTGATTTACACTAAAAACAGTTTAAAAATGGAAATTTATAAGAGAGAAACAGAAAAAGGAAAGACAACGAAGACCAACGTAGGGGGAGGAGCCTCCAGGAGGAGGAGATTATATATAGGAGAGCAGTGCTCATTGCTCCACTCATTGCTGAGTAGCCACAGGAGCCACAACATTTGGACCGAGCCTTATTTAGTGTGCCTTGCCTGAAGAAGACCTACTGAGGTCGAAACGTCGCTTTTGGCACACGTTAGTTCATCAAATTAAAAAAATACAAACAAAAAATTTTTTTTCTAACAATTATTTTTTGGATTCATTTTCTTTTCTTATTTCATTTTTTTATTTTTATTTTATCCTTCTAAAAAAATATAAAAAGAATAAAAAAATTCATAAAACAAATAAATCACTAAAAAAATTTAAAAAAGACAAAATCTTTCAAAAACAAAATAACAACCTAGTAGATAGTAATAATAATACATAAACATATTATATAAAAACATAATACATATATTTCATATTTTATTGTTTAAGTAATAAAGCCTAGTGGGCTACGGTCTTTAAAAAGATAAAAACATAAAACACAAATCATGTGACCAGGGGATGACTGGCAGGTGGTCCGGTACGGGAGGAGACGCAGGGAGCGTCCACCTGCCGAACCACGATTTAGTGGGACGTGGGGAAGGAAGGAGCGTGCACCCCTGTCTTCAGTGGAGGACAGGCTCATTCCTTTGTTCCAAACCCCAACCCGAACCTCAACCCCCAACCCCAAAACCCAACCCAAACCCCATCCCAACCCCAACCCCAACCATGCTCATGAGGGGTTGGGCACAGCAGGTATCAAACTGGCATCAAAACTGGTAGAATCAGTCTGGATGAATCTCAGCTCATCTCCAACCTCCGGTCGTCAACAATGTCACTGGAAAATCTGTCAAACAGCTGCTTTCAGTCCAGTTCCCATGGTTACTGCAGCACTGATACCGGCCTAGTCCAAGAGTTTAATGACATCCAGATAAACACGGATGATGGAAGAACCACAGTGCTGGTTCTGGTTCTGTTGGACTTTAATGTTGCTCATTACGTGTTACTGAACCAACTGGAAAAACTGGGTCAGACTCTCTAGTCCAGAACTCAACTGGTTCCAGATGATACACAGCTCCACATTATGACGTAGACCTGACCCTTCAGAGCAACATTAAGACGGTCACAAAGTCGGCCTTCTGTCACCTGAAGAGCATCTAGAGGACCGGTTTATCATCTAGAAACTGGTTTATCTTCAGTGACATTGATTCCTGCAGCAGTGGCTCCACAGATGTGTCCAACAAATCAATCCTGACCAGAACCAGGAGGATGGAGCACATGGACCCGGTTCTACAGTCCTCACTGGCTTCCTGCACCTCAGAGACTTTAAAAACTATTAGTTTATAAATCATTGAACGGCTCAGCAACACAAGACATTAAAGATCTGCTGCTGTATCAACCTTCCACACCTTCTGGTTCTGCTCTGCATCAGAACCAGAACCAAACGAGGAGAAGCAGTATTCAACTTCTATGCAACAAAATCTGGAACAAACTTCCAGACAGGTGCCAACTTTTCAGGCTAAACCAGCTGGTTGGAGTTTATTAGTAAGAAGTGGAACGTTGCTCAACCTTTTTGATGCGTATTGATGATTTTGATGATATTTGTCGAAATGTAATTTATAGCTTGTTTCATCATTTGTGACTGTCTTTAATCCACCTTATTGCTGAAAGTTTCCACCCAAATAAAGTTGACTCGACTTCCTCTGACCCGTCCGAGTCCTGGAAGGTCTGGACTCGGCTGGATTGTTTTGATTTTTTTTCAGAAATAAAATAGTTTGGCTCACTATGAAGACTTGAAGATGTGATGTGTTAGAAGACACAGTAGAACGTGTCAGTTGTGTCATAAGTCTGTTTGAGGCATTTTCAGCTGAATTGAATTGTTGCTGAAAGTCCAGATCAGCATCCTGAGTTGATCCTTCAGCAGTTGATCGCTCAGTGATCTGCCGAGCCTAAATATGTGAAGAGCTGCTTTGGCTTCCTGTGGATTTCCAACATGTCGTCCTCCAGCGAGAGCCGTGTCTACCGTTGCGGCGCCGGTCACCTGTCAGGGTGCCAGGGTAAGCGATTAGAGGTGGGCGACCAGCAGCTTTTCTTTTCCCTCCTGCCTGGAGCATCCAGCAGCAAGCCGCCTCGTCTGGGTGAAGGTGAGTCCTCAGCCCGGCTATCAGAGCGCACCCTTGGGGTCTCAGGAACATCTGGCAGTTCCCTGCACGCTGCTACATGTGCTGCTGTCCGGTTGGGTCTCTGAAACAGGGGCCAGGTTCTGATGAAGCTTTGTGGGTCATCACCAGAAGGAATTGGATTGTTTTTTTGTTAAATTCAGGGAAACTGGAAAGTAGACCTTAAATTAGCTTAGAAAAATGTTCTGAAGTTCACCCGCCCTTAATTTGGTGTCCCTGCAGACCGGACGCGAGGACAGGGACTCTGATGGGCGGGTCCAGCTGTCAGAAAGCGAACAGACAGATGGCGTCGGCCAAAGGTGACCCAACAACAAGGGTGCGCTCCTTCTTGTGTTTGCTGGTCGGCAGGGTGGCCCAACGGGATGAGCGCCTCTTGATCCCACCCACAGTCACATGACCGCAGGCCGCAGACAGCCGGATCGGGCCTGTTTCTCTGAGACACAACAAGGTTCATGGTGTTCTACAGTCGGTGTTCCGACTGTAGAACGACGACTCAGGAGCCAGAAGGTATGCTGCTAAATGTCAAAGTTTTCACTATTTAAATCTCGATCAAACATTTTCAATTCTTCCAGGTTTATTTAATTTGGTTCTTCCTCCACAGTCAGCCCACTTGGTCTAGAGGTGAAAGGTTGCCGGCTTTCAACCCTCAGCATTGATCATGAACTGAGCTCCACCTGTCAGGTCAGCAGCAGGGGGAGGAACCGAGGATCCAGAATGATGCAATGAAACATGTGCCGTCACCTAGCAAAGTCTAACTTTCAATTTCAAATTGAAAATTCGTTTAAAAATGCTCTCCATTTCTCGCTTCATCCACCATTGTTACAAGAACAAATATTTCCTCTTCGACCAGCAATGCATCTTGGGAAATGGTGGGCAGAGTAGGAGGAACAGCTTTCGCTGCTTGGCTGTGATGGACTCAGCCTTCGAAGGACGCGGATCCTGAATCTGGACTCAAGCTAACGGCGCTACCTCCGCGGCCAGCTAGCTTAGGTAAGGTACGTAAGGTAAGGTGATTTTATTTCTCCAGCACATTTTCAGCAACAAGGCAGTTCAAAGTGTTTTACATTAATGAGAAGGAAAAACAAACAAAATACAAACCAAAAGAAAGAGCAAAAGAAGAAAAATGATCTAATAATGTTGATCGAAAGTATAGAAACTAGATACTCATCTGGGCTGCTAGATAAGTTTGTTCTAAATTTGTAAAAGTAGTGAGTAAGTACTCCACAATTTCTGCTCTGCAAAACATTTAGCAGGATTAGCAGAGTAATACTAAATGAACAGGATTACTATTGCAACAACATATTATCAGTCGGGTAAAGCTAACCTGTCTCACCACGGTCTAAACCCAGCTCACGTTCCCTATAAATGGGTGAACAATCCAACGCTTGGTGAATTCTGCTTCACAATGAGAGGAAGAGCCGACATCGAAGGATTAAAATAAAAACTAAATGTTTAGGACGTAGTTATTTTGGATTCAAAGTTTGTTCTAATTCCTTTTCTGGGTTGAAAGAATAGGAGTCTCTCTGCATAATAATTTAAAAAGTATAAGATTGGTCTAAATAGTGAGTCTCTATATTCTAAGTTTATTCTAATTTCTTTTCTGGGATAATAGTGAGCATTTTCCAGTTGATATCATAAAAAGAGGAAAGGACACACTAGGAAAGTAAGAACATAGCAACATTCAGACAAAACAAAGACATGAGTGAAAGGCGGTGACATTATGAGTGTTTGTGTTTACATGGCCATGATTCATGTAGCTCAGTCTCCCTGTACTATTCTGATATGATGGTGTTATCTAGGAGCAAGTCCTTCCTGTTATCCAGCTCACAGTCACCTGGATAACAGGAAGGAGTGAGGGAAGGAGTGTTATTTCACATGTCTCCAGGAGATTTGAAATATGCAGCCCTTCCAAAGCTCAGAGAGGAAAGCCAGTTCAGTTACAGAGTGTTTTAGATTGGGTAGATTTTAAATTTCAGTCTCACCTAAAGTCCGACTGATACAACTCAATTCATCCAATCATTCAATTAAGTGTGGCCGTTCCACTGAACCGAAACTCGCAACTTCTCCAAGGTTGATTCCATCCTTCTAGTGACTTTTGGGTCCTAAGCTGGACTGCGAGGCTCAGCAAGAGTTCAACACCTCAGCCCCACAATGTCAGTCTGAGTTTTTGTCAATATGCCAGGTATCTGCCAACTCCAAACAAAAATCCTATTACCATGAATCCAAATAAATCCAGTATGTATTCCACCAGATGTGTCCCCGCGGGACAGGAGGGCTCTCCTCTGCCCAATCTTCTCCTCGGGAAAATTTGATCAATTGCATTGAGAGAGCAGCTGACCGATCCATAATTTTTAAATTTGGAAGATGTGTAAAAAATAAGGGTCCAAAAAAGCTTAGCTTGCTGTCCTCTCAGTATTTGCTGGTCTTCTACTCGTTGCTCCACCAGTTGTCCATCTGATTTCTGTGGATTGTTCATGGTGGAAACAACCAGGAGATTCAGAGTCTGAGAACAAAGACCCGGAGCAGCAGAATATGTAGTTACAAGCTGACAAGTCAATCAATCAAATTTTTGATCTGGTCACTGAAGGTCCAACATGGCACCTCATGGCGAAGAACTCTCTGAGGATCTTAAAAGTCAAATTGTTGACTTTTATTGTCATGAAGATGACCAAGGCTGCAGGAGGATTGCTAACACCCCGAAACTGAGCTGCAGCACAGTGGCCAAGTTCATCCAGCATTTTTGGTCACGTTGGTCATCCAAAGAAGCTCAGTGCAGCGTCACATGCAGATGCTGTCTTTGAAAGATAGATACAGGAGTTCTGTCAGCTTTGCTGCAGAGATTGAAGAGGTCAGGGGTCAGCCGTATGGTCAGTGCTCAGACCATACGGTGCACATGTCATCAGATTGGTCTGATGGCTGTCACCCCAAAAGGAAGCCTCTCCTGAAGTCTGCACACAGGAAAGCCTGCAAGCGGTTGCTGTCAGATGTCAGCAAAGGATATGGATGACTGGCAGCAGGTCCGGTGGTCTGAAGAGACCAAGATCTATTAGTTTGGTTCAGAGGGTCTCCAGCTTGTGTGGCAGCTGGCAGGTGAGGAGAACAAAGATAAGTGTGTGATGCCTACAGAGATGCAGCACGGTGGTGGGAATGTCATGATCTGGGGCTGCAGAACTGCAGCAGTTGATGGAGAGTTACATGTCATGACCTCCAATCTGTACCATGAACTACAGAAGCAGAGCCTGACCCTCTGGAAACTGGATGACAGGGCAACGTTCCAGCATGATAACGACGCCAAACGCGCTTCTGAGACGACCACTGCTCTAGTGAAGAGACTGAGGGTAAAGGTGACGGACTGAGCAAATGTCTGCAGACCTAAACCCAATAGAACATCTTTGGGAAAACAGAGGAAAACCATTCAGTGGCAACCCGTTGAAGCTCCGGTGACTCCAGGCCCAGGAGTGTTTGGGTAGTTTTGGTGAATAATGGTGGCCAAGCAATATTGACCATTAAGGAACTTTCACTCATGGGTGTACTCACTTTTGTTTCTGGTGGTTTAGCCATTCATGGGTGTATATAGAGTTTATTTTGAGGAATGAATAAATGTATGCTGCAATATAGCTGCACACAGACAACTTTTCATTGTTTCAAAGTGTCTTTCTGTCAGTGTTGTGCCATGAAAAGATAACTTAAATATCTGCAGACTGTGAAGTGTACTCACTTTTATGATATGCTGTATATTGCTATGTTTTTTCTAAATGCTTGTGAACTTCCACTGAATGAAGTTATTTGGTTACATGTTCAAGGTTGGGACTTGTTTTCCTGCAGCTCTTAGTACAAAACTAATAATGAAGTTCTACATTCAGAACTTCATTATTAACTGTCTTACAAGTGCTCTATATTGTGAACAATATACGAATAAACCTGCATCCTGGTTCAGGGGATGCAGAGCAGAACCAGAAGCCTGATGATGAATCAAATGTGATGTCTGGATTTTTTACCTTTGATTTCACTAAAGGGCAGAAGGTTGATGTAACTGACGGGCAGCAATAATCATAGTTTTCTGTTTTACTGCTGTTTAGATCAGCCGTTCACTGACCAGGACAAACTGTGCAGCTGGTGCGTCTAAATGAAAATATATCTGAAAAGGTCTCAATAAAGGAAGAAACATAGGAAGAGCCTCTGACTCTTGATCTGTACTTGTGAAAATCAACCAATCAGGACAGAGACAGAATCCACTAAACTTGCTGGTGACAGGGTGAATCCTGCAGGTGATGCCAGCTGGTCTCAGAGGTTAATGAAGCTTTTCATTCAGTAACTGGGTCAGGTCTTCTCTTTCTTCTTTGGACTATTTGACTTTTCCAGATAAAGCCTCTTCCTCTCTTCAGCTTCATCTACTTTCTGCCCTCTCTTGTCTCACACTAGCAGGACTTTTGTTATGAGACCCGGTGTGTGTTTTTCTTAGCACCTCGTTCAGTTTCAAGTGTTCCTCTCCTCCATCAGCGCCCAGCAGCTCCTCTTTCACCAACACTGAAAGGAATGCAAACACATGAAAAGAGGCCCTCTCGTTTTGAAGATTTCCAGGCTTTGCTTGTCCCACTTTCTTCCTTCCTATCTTTCGCTGGATGCGATCCGTATGCTGGTCGGCCGGCTGCCTTCCTTGCCAGCACATGCACACAGACACACATTGGGTTGTTGAGCGGCTCACCAACTGCTGCTGCTCACTCTGCTCACTTGGCAGACTCTGAGGGGACGGATAAGTGAGGTCTGCTGCCCCCACGCCGCCTGCACTCGGTTTCTGACAGCCAGTCATGCAGGCGAACAAAACAACCAATAAAGTCACAATATGGCTTTGTTTGACATTTTTTCTGTCTTCCTTACTGATGCACTTGTCTTGGACGAGTGCTTAGAATACACGCAGTCTGTTGATTTGCTTTTCCTCCAGTTTGATGAGGGATCTCCTGTGATCGTTAAAAAATTCATAAAACAGGACTTTGATTTTTCATGTTTTGGAGAATAAATCACTGGTGCACTTCTTCCAGGCTCATTGTTTTTGTTTTTTTGGAGTGCAAACTCCAGTCCATCTGTCTAGACAAAGTCAGGTCCGGTTAGTGAGGTGTGAATGCCAGTTGACCTCTGACCTCTGGTCCTCCAAACCGCAGACAGGGCCGTAACCCAGAACCTGGAGGCTGGGGCATGGAGGGGGGCCTACTTAAAGTTCCCCAGACAGGGTTAGGAAAAAACAGGCAAAAATGACTAGTTATTATTATTTTATTTTTTTTGCACTGTTGTAACCATTAAACAATCTCCCCTTCAGTTCAACCTGATCGGTGGAGACATTGTTGGTGTTACTTTTATGCAATAATTTACAATTAAGTTTTGGCAAAGATCGATGTGATTTTCACAGTAACAAAGCGTTGTTGTCAGCAGCTGCTGAAAGTAACTAAAAAATGTTATTTTAATGGAACTCAGTTACTTTCCAAACCAAGTAATCAGTAATAGGGTTACTAACCCCAAACTAAATGACTCTTTCAAGGAATAATCAGTAATCCGATTACTGTCAGTTAGCTAGTATTTAGCACATTAAGCCAGAGAGCATCACCGTGTTACGTTTCTGACAAAGGAAGGACGAGATTTGGACGAAGTCATCGGTCAGAAAGAAGAGGAGGAAGATGAGGAAGGTTGTGATGGAGGGAGAGGCAGAAGAAGCTGAGGACATATTCCAGTTTCAGCTGGAGGTCAGCTGTCTCAGTGTTGACAGAAACCCAAACCCCACTTTCTATCCAGGTGGCTCTCTGGGTTTTTGAGGTTCTGAAGTTCTGAGTTCAACCCGACCCTCAGCTCCTCAGACAGTTCTTCCTCTACCCTGACTGGTTCCCCTTCTGAGCTAATCGCTCCAAAGCTACAAATCGACAGATGTCAAAATGTTCCTCAGTTTTTACTAGTTTATGAGAAACTGAACTTGAACTATTTCATAACTCAGATTCTTCTGGAATGAATGAGCCTCAATTGACTGAAGCATCTTGTAAAAACTGGACGTGTTTCTCCTGTAAAGGCCTTCAGATAACATTTGAAAGATCAGTTGACCAACTTGAATTGTACCAACTGTGAAGCATGGCACTGGCTGCATGGTTCTGCACCGTGTTTCATTGTGAAGTATGGCATTAGAAATTATTGATGAAAACTGCTAAATTCAAAATAACTTCCTCAGTTCTGCAAAACATGCAACGTTTTTTGGCTAAAACAGTTAATGAACGAAACCTGCTAGCTTAGCTCAGACATAGCAACGCTGCCACCCACTGGTGGGTCCAGCAGCTCAGTGACCCAGATGGTTTTAATGGGAGAATGCTAGAGTCAGGGAAGCCACTGATGAAAATGAAGTCAGGAACCGTAGTTCTGATTGCATAAGGTTCTGGTGCAACCAGTGGAACCCAGAAACATCTGGAAACCAAACTTTGAATGAATGAAAGTGAACAAACTGAGATCCTGAACACCGTCACAGAGAATCTTATTAATGCTACGCAGATCCACTCTGATGATTCTGATCCTGATGGTTTGGATCGGATGTTCACCCAGCCATGTGGAGGTTCCCTTCCCATCGGTTACACACTGGTTTTCTGTGGACTTCCCCAGGTTTTACTGGGACCACCTGTCCTCATGGATGGCTGAGCCCACACGGGTCCAGAACCAGTGACCCTAACGAGCCGGTTCTGGCCCGTGCCGGAAGAGGGGGTCAGTTAAAGACAACCACATGCTGCATTCTGTCTCTCGCTTCAATCACAGAGGCCCTCTAGTTTATGGTGGTGTCCCTTGTTGGAGGAGTCTGTGCAAAACTTTGCCATTATAAGTCGTGAGCATTTAGTTACTTGACACGTTAAATATGATGACACTATAAATTGTGTCGCCTGGCAGCAACTCAGCTCCCTTCAGCTCTGATGAGTCCCGTCCAACCAGACGTCAGAGCCAGGAGCCCCGCCCACCTAGCAGCTACAGGACAGGCCTTGTCTTCCCAACACACAGTCCGGCAGCTCATATTCTGCTCGATGTACATCTATGCAGTTTCTGCAAGATGCATCTCTGCAGCAACAAACTCAGAAAAGTTCCTCTGGCGTCCTCCGTTCAACCCAACGAGAGAACCGTCCATCACTGAGAAATGAGCCAAAACCTTCTGCAGCTGAACACAAACTGAAATTACAGAACAATCTAGACTTATAGATCTAGAGCTATAGATCCAGAGTCATCTTCAATTCTTCCACCTGGAGACCAGAGATCAGGCTGACCTCTGCCTGACCCTCCAGAGCCACATAAAGCCGGTTCCAAAGTGGGCCTTCCACCAGCTGCAGAACATTTCTAAAGCCTCAGATCAGAGAAACGTCCTGAGTGAAGCTGACGCCCCGCCCACGTCAAAAAATCCAGCAAATATTCGGAGTTTTCCCTAACCCTCCGTTTGTGCAGGTGTGTGCCGTTAAAATTTTCGTTTGTGCAGCGTTCATTTTGGAGATATTAAAAGTTATCATTTTGGCAGATGATATCATCCCTCCATTTTGCTCCAAAACAAACCAGAGTTACTTCGTTAGTGCTCCGTTTGTGCTGTTAAAACAACCGCAGCAAAGTTGTTTTCCAGTTGGATGTTGAATATTCTGATATCCGCAGAGCGAGCGGCGCCTAGCTCGAGGTTGATCCAATTTATGAACGCTAATTTCGTCCAGCCATTCTCCACCGCTCCCTCTTCTACGCTGGAGGTTCTCTTAGGGACAGTCAACAAATTTCACAACCAAACACTAAGAAACAAATAAAAATAGATTTCTTGCCTTGTGGCCAACTGACACAAAATTCATGCTGTTACAAGAGACGCATTGTTCTCTAGTGAATTTGTAGTCATACTCAATATTTTTAATAATTGTAATCTTAAACAGTACATATCTTTTCTTCAATAGCTTCCAAGTCACGAGCCCTAAAAAAAAAACTGTTCTAGACTGAGAGATGAGATGCATTTTCACTGCATTTGAACCTTTTTGATGTTAACCCTGACAAACCAACGGACCAGAACGCTACTGCTGGAGTTCTGACTAGAACCAGGAGGATAGAGACACCGCCGGTTCTACACCACCTTGTTCTACACCACCCGGCTCTACAATCCCCGGCTCTACACCACCCGGTTCTACACCACCCGGTTCTACACCACCTGGCTCTACATCACCCGGCTCTACACCACCCGGCTCTACACCACCCGTTCTACACCACCCGGTTCTACACCACCTGGCTCTACATCACCCGGCTCTACACCACCCGGTTCTATACCACCCGGTTCTACACCACCCGTTCTATACCACCCGGTTCTACACCACCCGGTTCTACACCACCCGGTTCTATACCACCCGGTTCTATACCACCCGGTTCTACACCACCCCCGGTTCTATACCACCCGGTTCTACACACCACCCGGTTCTACATCACCCGGTCTACACCACCCGGTTCTACACCACCCGGTTCTACACCACCCAGCTCTACACCACCCGGTTCTACACCACCCTTCTACATCACCCGGCTCTACACCACCCGGTTCTACATCACCCGGCTCTACACCACCCCGGTTCTACACCACCCGTTCTACACCACCCGGTTCGACACCACCCAGTAACAGAGCTGGGTGATGTAGAACTCCGGTTAAGCTGCTGTTTTCTGTTTCTCTCTGTTCTGCTGCTCTGAAATGTTTCCATCATTTAAATCCTCTGAATTTCCTGGTTGCTGACAAACTTGACAATAGAAAAATCTATTTTTAATGTTCTGAGAATCATCTGCACATCATGCAAACCACTTTATAAAATTTTCAGACTTTATTTAAGTTTGGCACACTCTGTTGTCACAAATTATTCACCCTTCCAACAATATAAAAAACTTCATACATTTTCATGCGATAAGCTTAAGAATTGCAGGAATAGCTATCTGATCGATGGTGAAACTGGTCTTCCTCTCATTCTTCAAAAAGCAGAAGAATCTAAAGTTTCTCATGAAATAAACATTTTTTTTGTAAAATCTCTTCACTTAAATGTCTAAAGTCAATTTCATTTTGATCAGTTTAATTGTGTTTACTTGCTAACACCAACCAATGTCTCCCCTAGAAATCAAATGTGGCCTAAAAGGTGAAGAAGTCAATCTGGGGACTTCCTTTTGTCATGAGAGTTTTTATCTGGAGTTCAGATAATGAAATCAGGCCCCCTGCCCCCTGAGGTGACCCCGCGACCTTAGCACAACTTTCCCTCTGAAGCTCTGCTCTGCGGCGGCCATTGTTCCTTTGTCAGCAGACGGACAACGATGAGGTTCCTAAAGAAACTTTAGGGGAAGTTTTCTGATGAGTCAGCAGACTGTGAGCATCTTGTTGTCATCATGGGAGGAACTGGGAGACAGTGAGGGTCAGTTTCAGTCTCTACCAGCTCGTTGACAGACAGTAGACAAGTTTTAGAGCAAAAGAGAAAAGAAACGTTTCATTTTCACCTGAGTCTTTAGATTTATTCACCAGGGATCCAGATCGGACAGTTCTGCTCACAGAGAACCGCAAAAGAATGTCTGTTAGAACTTCTTTGGCATCAAATTTCTCGCAGTTCACCCAGCAAGTGTGACGAGTGACTCAGTCGGTCCAGGTGACTTTCTACCAAGCAGCAGAGGAAAAGACACTGACTGAGTCTGAATCTGTTGTATCTTCTGTCTTTATTGTCCTGGATCTGCTCATATCACACCCAACCAGGCTCTGCAGCCCCAGAAACAGGAAGCAGTTTCATTGCAGGTCCATGTTATCCTGTTTTCTCTGCTCACAGCAGCTGACAAGAGCGAGCGTCTTCGTCTTTCACCCTTCCAACCCCTCACCCCACTCAGGTCCTCCTTCATCAGTCCTCCATGGGGTTAAAGCAGGACCTGGTTCTGGTTCTGATCTGCATCAGAGCTGACTCACCATGAGGAGGAGGAGTTGGCTCTGCTCCCCCTTCTCAGGCGGTCCCCCGTCTCTGTACGCTAGACTGCATCGGTATTTACACCCCCCGATATACGTCAGCCTCTATCTGCTCCAGATCAATCAAGCGGACCCTCGCTCCGCTTCTTTAGGGCAGAAGTCCAATCCAAAAATCATTTCAATTCAATCATCCACATATTTCATTTGATCCTATCTAGTTTATTATTATTCTCACTAGTTCAAAGACTCCCAAAGAAACCCAGTATTCCCTCCACCAGCAGGGGGCAACAGTCACTGGTTTTGACTTCACAGCAACATAGAGGCTGCATGCAGACAGAGCAGAAACCTGGCAGCTAATGCTACAGCTAATGCTACAGCTAATGCTACAACTAATTCTACAGCTAATGCTACAGCTAATGCTACAACTAATGCTACAGCTAAGGCTACAACTAATTCTACAGCTAATGCTACAACTAATTCTACAGCTAATGCTACAGCTAATGCTACAACTAATTCTACAGCTAATGCTACAGCTAATGCTACAGCTAATGCTACCACTAATGCTACAGCTAAAAAAATGAACAGGACTCATTTCTTCAACACATTCGTCACATTTATTAATGTCACAGTTTCAAGTAAATATTTTATTCAGAAGCTCAATAGTTTTATAAATTAGCCTGAATATATGTATTAGTTGGTAGGTCAGGCCCAGCTAAATATTTAGCAAGCATCCTAAATATGTAGTTAACAAATTCAGTATTTCATTTGGAGCAAAATATTTAGCTTATTTACGAAATATTTAGCAGTTATTGGCAAATTATCTTGCTGATAAATGGAAGTGGACTATCAAACTAAAATGCAATTATATTTTAAAGGCAATATATTGATTCTTTTTCACATGAACATCTTTCGCCCAGTCCTGCATGGTTCAGCTGAATCAGGACCAGCAGCTGGGAGGCGAGTCTGGAGGACCAGGCTGGAAAAACTGCAGCGGATTCCACAGGGTTCAATATTCTGCTGTTAGATTTAGTTTCATTTTACTCCAATACTCACATCCTGTTATGGAATGCCGAGGTGTAAATTGTTAGGAGTTAAAATCCAGTGTTAAATCAATAATTCTTGACTTCTTAACTCTGAATTCCTACAGCGGCTGCAGCGCTGCAGGAGTAAATTCACTGACTCCGCCCCCAGAGTCACTGGAGTCACCTAACCCTAACCCTAACCTTAACCTAAAACTGTTTATTGTATTGACAACAAACAACATGAGCAACATGTGAAACATCAAAGTGTTTTCTAATTGTGGAGCAGAAAATTATTGCCTCTA